>NW_028270174.1:14916612-15216612 GCF_037043375.1 Chiloscyllium plagiosum
ATCCAGCCATCCAACATGCAGTGTGCTCCTGCCCAAGCCAACATGCCCAGCACTGATATGCTAATCATGTCACAAAACCAGCTCAGCTGAGTGGGACATGCCAACCATGTGCCTGATGGGAACTTCTCAAAGCAAATGCACTGCTCATGACCCAGTCATTGCAGAAGACTCCCGGAGGACAGAGCAAACACTTGAGGAATATCTTCAAAGTATCCTTGGTGAGATCAAACATCTCCTGCAGGCTCATGGGACTTCTTGGCTGTGACCAATGTTATGACAATGTGCAGAGGGGAAGGCAAGGCTTTGGAGGGAGTGCGTAAATCTTAAAACAGCCCATCCACCCAATCTTTCAAACACCACCTCCCCTGCATGTAATAGAGTTTGCAGATCATGCATTGGGCTGACCAACTATCTTGCAATCTATTATATTGGATTGGAAAGAAGTTATCCTTGGTCCCAAGGAACTCACAACAATAAAATAATCCCTCTGCTGAAGTGCTACAGCTCTTTTCAATTCTTTCCCCTGGCTATACCCAATGTGAACAAGAATCATTTGAGTGCAAAGTCAATTAGAATATTGCTGTATAATTTGTTGAAGCAGATAAAGCAAAGGAAGAGAAATGTTGTTGAGGTCCTGATTCACCAAGATCTATTTGAATACAATCCTACAGTGTGCAAGCAGGCTATTTAGTCCATTGAATGTGGTGGCGCAGGCTTGGTGGGACAAAGGGCCTGTTCCTGTGCTGCATTGTTCATTAAATCCGCACAAACCCTCCGAAGAAAATTCCACTCAGACTCACCCCCCCCTACCCTGTAACCCTGCATTTCCCATGGCTAATCCACCTAGCCTGCACATCCCTGGACACTCTTGGGTAATTTAGCATGGCCTGCACATCTTTGGACTATGGGAGGAAACCAGGGCACTCAGAGGAAACCCATGCAGGCATGTGGAGAATGTGCAAACTCTCCACAGTTGTCCAAGGATGGATCAAACCCGGGTACCGAGTGCTGTGAAGTAGCAGTGCTAACTACTGAGTCACTGTGCTGCCCATGTGGAATAGTGGAACAATTTCAAGGGGCTGAATGGCCTTTACCTGTGTCTTTTTCCTGTGGCTCATGGCATTTCAGTGTTTTTACTCTTGTGATTTTTGCTGTGTTGTATATTTTCTGTGTTATGTAAGATGCACTTCATGGGAGTTAATTTGCGTAATGCTTCTCTCCACCAGACTGTATTATATTTTTTTTCTTTTTTTTCTCGTTTTTTAAAAGTGCGTGAATCTTTGCGTGAATCTTTATTTGTATTCGCCCAACAGGAAGAAAGGAAATACCAGATTGGCCAGTGACAAGCAGTGCCCTTCTCGTCAAAGGGCAACACTGCATGATCAGACTGTATTATAATGTGTGAGGAACAATTTAAGAAGAATTACAATTAATATTAAGCCTAAATGTTTCAAAGACTTGAACTGAAATTCTGTGGAGACTGCTCTGAAATAGTGGCAGAACCATCTGCGTGATTTGCTGCTTAACCCATCGCAAGTCTCAAGGTTTACCTATCCTGCAAAAAAGATTTCAGTGGCCCCTTCTCTAATCCCTCCTTATAATGGGGAGCAGCTCACAGGCATTGCATCCCATTGACCCTCTGGATTCCCGCCAGGCATCAGCCCTAATTTCCAGAAAGAGCTATATGGCTTTGGCTTAAAAGGTAACCAAGCCCCTGGAGCAGTCAATTACCAGAGACTTTGGAGGAGACACAAAGAGGCTTGCTTCATTGATTATTTGATCTGTTCTGATCGCAAAATAATTTTTCTGCACTGCTTTTGTTTCAAACCGCAAATGTAAAGTGAATCAGAAAATAGAAAGAGAAAAACTGGAAATCTGAAATATGGACAGAGGTTCAAGGGAAGTACAAGTGCATGGCATTGAGTAGAAAAAGACATCTCAGCGAGTTGCAACTATTTTTGATTTGACTTTGCTAAATGGTATTATTTTCATTTAACTTTATAAAATAGATGCTCTTACAAACACTTAAATGAATATTACCACATTCTGTCCTGTTAAGGTTAATAATATAAATCTCCAGACACTTGGCCAATGTCAGAATTTAATGTAACAGAGAGTTAGTGACAATACTTAACAAAACATTTTTATTGACCACATCTTTCTTTCTCATTCATTGCTGATTGGACCTATTGAATTATGTGATACTTTTGGATGTTCTATTGCTATAGGACCTTATCTTCCAACTGCGATGTACTCTCTTACAGATTAGTTTTAGACTTATTTTTGACTGAATATATATCCTAAGCTTGGAATCTGAGTATCTTAACTTGATTAGTCTCTGTTTGCAACATATGTATTTCATTGCTGAATATATAACCTGCGATAGCAAATCTAATCTAAGCAGCTTAAAGTTATCCTTGGCCTCTCTAATATATTCCTAGTGAGAATGATTCTCTGATTGTAAAGTATGATGCAGTAGCAGGAAGATTAGACTGAACCGATTATGCACTTATGGCGTTGCTGGCAAATACAATAAGACAATCCCTGCCATTGATCAACCCTGCAAAATCTGAATATTGTAAAAATATTAAATACATACCAGAGTAGAAAAATCCATTCCTTTTGCATGCTATTAGGTTGTGCTTAACTGTAAATTACTTTTTAATACAATTGTGGGTATGTGCAAACGGGCAAAATAAATTGTGACTTGACAAGAAATGTGAAATGTTTTGGCACAGATTGGTTGAGACAGGGAACACTGCATCTTTAAAGGGAAAAATTGGATAAATATTTGAAGGTGCTGCAGGGCTATGGGGTGACTATTTGGCAATGCATTTATTTTGAAGAGTTGTAGCAGTGGGAGGCCATAGATTTGGTGGCCTAAGTCTGCCTCACTTCAACCAGCTGCACTTATCCATGGTGTTCGCCAATAATGAAGCTCAGTATTTGTCAAAACTTATTGCTGTCAATTATAAAGTTGCTGCTTAAACTATATTAAGTGTGCCAAAGACGGTTCATAGAAACGTAGAAAATAGGTGTAGGAGTAGGCCATTCGGCCCTTCAAACCTGCACCACCATTTAGTACTGATCATGCAATCTCAGTATCCTATTCCCACTTTCTCTCCATATCCCTTGATCCCTTTAGCCACAAGGGTCACATCCAGCTCCCTCTTGAATATATCTGATTAACTGGCCCCATCAACTTTCTGCGGGGAGAGAATTCCACGGGTTCACAACACTTGAGTGAAAGAATTCTTCCTTATTTCAGTTCTGAATGGCTTACCCTTTATTCTTAGACTGTGACCCTTGTTCTGGACTTCCCCAACATCAGGAACATTCTTCCTGCATCTAGCCTGTCTGGTCCCATCAGGATTTTGTGTTTCTATGAGATAACTCCTCATCCTTCTAAATTCCAGCGAGTACAAGGCCAGTCGATCCAGCCTTTCTTTGTATGTCAGTCCTACCATCTCGGGAATCAGTTTGGTGAATCTCTGCTGGACTCCCTCAATAGCAAGAATTAGTTCATGTAGCTGTTCACATCCCTGTGAAATGCAATTATTTGTTCGTAAATCCTTTCTGGCAGCTTCAGTCATCACTCTTCCTAACACAATAACCTGTTAGAAGCACTCTCTTACTGAGACTTTTGCTCCACTCTTGCCACTCTTTGATCAATTCTCAAATGATTTCAAAGCTTTAATCTTGAATTCAACTTGTTGAGAAGAGTTGAGTGGGTGGCACGGTGGCATAGTGGTTAGCACTGCTGCCTCACAGCGCCAGAGACCCGGGTTCAATTCCAGCCTCAGGCAACTGTCTGTGTGGAGTTTGCACATTCTCCCTGTGTCTGCGTGGGTTTCCTCCAGGTGCTCCGATTTCCTCCCGCAATCCAAAAATGTGCAGGTTAGGTGAATTGGCCATGCTAAATTGCTCGTAGTGTTAGGTGAAGGGGTAAATGTAGGGGAATCGGTCTGGGTGGGTTGCTCTTTGGAGGGTCGGTGAGGACTTGTTGGGCCGAAGGGCTTGTTTCCACACTCTAAGTTAATGCAAAGCTATGAAAATACAAATTTGCGAAACATTGGTTGATTTTTGGTCATTTCCTATTTGGATTATAAATCTTAAATTTCACTAATAGAAGCTCAACAGTTAGTTTATCAATGCAATCTGCAGTATTTCAGTTTACAAGTTGGCAACAAGAATTATTAATCTGTGATTAAGCTGTATCCATTTCTATGACAACTATTTGAAACAAATATCACCACGTCTACAATTATAATGGAGACTATGTATGTAAACTTGTCACATAATAATTACAGGTCTTACCCTTGTTGATATTGTAGTGGCTCAGTTGTGTGTCTCCTATTTTTATTCTGTATATCTATGCTATAAACAACCCCATTTTTCTCTTACTCAAATATTGTCAAGTGCTTGTATAAATGATGAGGTTAGAAGTATGATTTTAAAATGGGGACTGATGAGCTTTCGATCCAACTAATGTCCTTTTTTTTGGTCCCCTCTAATGAAGTCTAATAGTGATGGAGTGACAGTATCCCAGGAGGTCTGGGGTCAAGTCCCAAGCAGACAAACAAAACTTCTTGTTCTTTTATTTGATTAATAAGTTGTGTGATGTGGACTGTGCTGGCTGGGCCAGCATTTATTGTCCATCCCTAATTGTCCTTGAGAAGGTGGTGGTGAGCTGCCTTCTTGAACCGCTGCAGTCCACCTGCTGTGGTTTAGATAAGATTAGATTAGATTACTTACAGTGTGGAAACAGGCCCTTCGGCCCAACAAGTCCACACCGACCCGCCGAAGCGCAACCCACCCATTCCCCTACATTTACCCCTTTACCTAACACTATGGGCAATTTAGCATGGCCAATTCACCTGACCTGCACATTTTTGGACTGTGGGAGGAAACCGGAGCACCCGGAGGAAACCCACGCAGACACGGGAAGAACGTGCAACCTCCACACAGTCAGTCGCCTGAGTCGGGAATTGAACCCGGGCGGCACGGTGGCACAGTGGTTAGCACTGCTGCCTCACAGCGCCTGAGACCCGGGTTCAATTCCCGACTCAGGCGACTGACTGTGTGGAGTTTGCACGTTCTCCCCGTGTCTGCGTGGGTTTCCTCCGGGTGCTCCGGTTTCCTCCCACAGTCCAAAGATGTGCAGGGTCAGGTGAATTGGCCATGCTAAATTGCCCGTAGTGTTAGGTAAGGGGTAAATGTAGGGGTATGGGTGGGTTTCGCTTCGGCGGGTCGGTGTGGACTTGTTGGGCCGAAGGGCCTGTTTCCACACTGTAATGTAATCTAATCTAATCTAATCTAATCTAATCTAATCTAATCTAATCTGGCGCTGTGAGGCAGCAGTGCTAACCACTGTGCCACCGCGCTGCCCACAATATCTTTAAAAAGGGAATTCCAGGACTTTGACCCATGACAGTGAAGAAATGGAGATATGTTTCAAAGTCAGGGTGGTGAGTGGCTTGGAGGGGAACTTGAAGAAGTGGTGTTCCCATATATCCGCTGCCCTTGTTCTTCTCGATGGAAGTGATCGTAGGTTTGGAAGGTGTTGTCTGAGGATTTTTGGTGAATTTTTGGTGCATCTTTAAGATACTACATACTGCTGCTACTGAGTGTTGGTGGTGGAGGGAGTCAATGCTTGTGGATGTTCAAGCGGGCTGCTTTGTCCTGAATGGTGTCAAACTTCTTGAGTGTGTTTGGGTTGCATTCATCCAGGAAAGTGGGGAGTATTCCATCGTACTCCTGACTTGTGCTTTGTAGATGGAGGACAGACTTTGGGGAGTCAGGATGTGAGTTACTAACCGCAATATTCCTAGTTGCTGACCTGCTCTTGTTTCCACTGGGTTTAAGTGCTGAGTCCAGTTAAGTTTCTAGTCAATGATAATGTACAGGATGGTGATAGTGGGGGATTTAGTGATGGTAATACCATTGAATGTCAATGTGCGATGGTTAGATTGTCTCTTATTGGTAATGGTCATCACCTGACATTTGTGTGACACTGTCCACTTATCTTTGCTCTAATGGCTTATAATGTATTCCTGGTGACTACCATTATGTCTGTCTCATTAAAATGATCTGAGAATGATAATAGAAAGAAATAATAGCATATTTGAGACAGAAAGTGGTGAAATTTGTTTTGGGGTTAGATCTGAAGTAGGAACAAGAAAGGAAGTATTTAACTTAAGAATAATCCTTGAGAAATATCTATAAGTAAATAAAAACATTCATGTATGTTTCATAGACAATGAAATTGCGTTCAATCATGCTCATCGTTTAAAGCATGTAGACATGTTCTTGAAATGTGACATTAACAATAGAGATATGAGATTTATCCAACACCTATATTAGGACAAATTGTGAGCATCAGACTAGAAGATGGATAATCAGATATGTTTCAGGGAAGGCAGGAATATAACAAAGCTTGTGTACTGTAGGTAAAATTATTCAAGCTGTATACAGGACAACTCTTCAGTGAGTCAGATGTACTTCCAGGAGTATAAATTAGAGGCAAACACCTAACAAACTGGTAAATTGATAGCACTGCAGCTCAATCAGAGGAAGCCCTCAAAAACATTATTGATCAAGTAAAGTCAGGAAGCTCAGAATCTGGATTGATTATGATCACAATAAGGATGCTGCGGTGATCGTGGTGAGTCCTGTTGGTCTCACTGTCATTCTCAGCATAAACAGATACTTGTAAATTAAATGACTGGACAAAACTGTGGCACACAGATGTCACTGTAGACAAGGTCATCCATTTGAGGGCTGGGAGGAAATGCCAAAAAAACTAGAAACGGTTGAAGGCTGAGGAGGTTTAGGGTCTGTTGCTGTCTTTCCATCTCCTTGGCTTCGGGGGATCCTGTGTTTCAATGTATGGATGTGCTGAGATTATTTAGAGTTCAAGATGTAATACGACACCCCAGCTGTTCAAAATGATAAGTCTGGGATGAGTCGTGAGTAGCAGTTCACATCAGTTTGGCATCTACAAATTGCTCTTCTCGTTCTCTTCTTTTTCTTTTTCATTTCTTGAAGTTTTCCTTTTCTTTTTTATTTCAAACTATCCAAGTCTTTTAGACTGAAGTAAGCATAGATCCACTTTTGAGAGCCTAGTGAAGTTGGAGCCCTTCCAGTTCTTGTCTTGGGATTGATTATTGATGACCTCATGATCCTAATCTGATCCCCTTCAATAAAAGCTACCACTAATAAATCAAGTCCTTTGTTAATTCTGTGCTGTTTCCCTGCATTGATGCAAGCAAAAGACTTCCCTCTTTTGGAAGATATGCAATGGCTGCTATGTTTCCAACCTTACAATAGTAACTACAACGACAGCCACAAAATATATTTCTGCGCTATTGCCTTTCTAACATAACAAAAAATTCTAAGTGCTTCATTATAAAGCAAAATTTGCCACTTGAGCCACACAAGGTAACATTGGGTCAGGTAATCAAAAGCCTGCTCAAAGAGGTGGGTTGGAAGCAATGACTCAAAGTACGGAAATAAGGGAAAAATGAAGAGATGAGAAGGTAAATTCTCGAGATCATGGCCTCAACATCTGAAGACCTGACTGTCAGTGGCAAAAGAATTGAAATCAGAGATTATAAGGCCAGAATTAGACAAGCATAGATATGGGACTGGAAGAGGTCTCAGAGATGGGGGAGAGTTAGACCATGGAGGGATTTGAAAACAAGGCTGAGAATTTCAAAACAACTCTATATCATTGAGCACAGGGATGATGGATGGATGGGACTTGCTCTGAGCTAGAGTTACAGGAGGGAGAATGTGACAGACCAGCCAGGAGTATGTTGGAATAGTTGAGTTCTGGAGTAACAAATGATTGAATGAGGGCTTTAGCAAATACTTCACTGACCCAAGGTAATGAAAGGCATTATATAGCCGTTAGACTTTTCTTCACTTGTATTCCCTATTTTTTTCATCCATTAGTGTTGTTTCATTGAGTGACAATGCTGTCACTTTAAAAAGTTTTGTTGTCCTTGTTTTTTTTCCAAGAGAGGTTGTAAAGGGAGAGGTGCTGAAATATCTGGAAATGTCTTCGTAGACAATGATAGGGGAGTGGCTAGTTCTCCCAGTTCAGTTTTCTTTCTAGTTTGGTTTAGCTTTAACAGTGAGAGACTGCTACCATCCAGAGAAAGGTTCCAAGCTTCAGCAGATGATTCTTGACCTACTTTTCTCTCTGAAATCTTTCCTGCCTGTAAGAACCTGTGTCTGAATGTACCTTCTGCAAAGGGGTGTGTTTATGGGATGTGACAGGAATTGGAACAGCTCCTTAGTTATGTTTTTACGTCGGATCAGTTATGTTTTCCAATTGTTACGTTATTCTAAATTCTGTTTTCTTTTGTTTGTGTTTCAAGTGTATTGTTTAAATAAATTTGGTTTTGCTTAAAGCTGAGTGGTTTGACCAGCTGCATCACACCCAGAATATCCACTTCACATCTGCCTTTAAAATGAGAAAAAGCATCCGTCCTACCTTCTGAAAATATTTTGAGGGGGTCTGGCCTGATCCATACTAATTGACAAGTTCTGGTAAGACTTGACCATCCCACTTCATTCAGAATGTCCTGCTAATGATATTTGCTATTGAGAAATGGAGCAATGAAACACAGATTGCGAGATTAGTAACATGAAAGATTTTCCAATTCTCCAAATGATAGAAACATGGAATTTAGGGGTGGAAGTAGGAAGATTGGCCTTTCAAGACTGCTCTGCCATGTAACATGATCATAGCCAAACTTACCTTAATCTCACTTGCCGACCCAAATTCCACCCTCCCAGCAGATTACACAATGGGACATATAGTCAGATAGGTTAAGGTGCAAGCAAACACATCTCAATTTTCAGGCAAATGTGCAAACCCATGTGACAAGTGACTGGGTCACTGTTGATAGATTGAAATGTCAGTTGTTTCCTCTTGGACATTTTCATGCTGGTTAACTCTTAACTGCCCTTTGAAATGGCCTAACAACTCACTCAGTTCAAAAGATCAACACCAAATACTGTCCTTGCCAGATCTGCACATGTCCCATGAAAGTATATATTAAAGAAAATGTAGATGGTGGGGTAAATCTCCTGATATGCCATGCCTTTTGCTATGACAGAAATGCATGTTGGGAAACTGTTAGGGCTGCCCATGACTTAGCAGCACAACATGGCTGACAGCTGCTCATGACTAATGTAGCAGAACATGGTCAGTTACAATTGAGTAATGTTGCATGGATGACTCTTCAGGCAGGCCAGGTTAATGGAATAAGTGTGAACAGTTTGTTGAGAAGAGATTTTTAGAGACTTTCCGAACGGAAAATGTTTGGCACCTTTTTTTTTTATATAGTGAGCAAATATATTTGGTGGTGGGTTCAAGTACTTGGTCATGTCAGGAGCCCAGTATTCAAGGCAATGTAGTTCTCAGCTATGTACGGAGCAAGGCTTTGCCCTAGAAGAATGTCTTTGTCTTAGTCTCAACCTCTTTACAGTAATTGTGTGTCAGTACCATTTCTTCTTTGACTAAGGTTGCAAACTTAGTGCTGAATTCCTGGCAGTGTTTTTATTCTGTCTTTTGAGGTATAATTTGAGATTTCCCAAATTCATTTAAAGTATATCACTTGCATTCCACAGAGAAAAGAGATCTTCTTCCACAAGTCTAAATCTGAAAGAAACCACCAAACGTTAAAATAGCAATGTTCAAGTATTTCACCATCCAGCAGCCTCGCTCTCTCTAATAAGCCCATCCCCCACCAAGGGGAGAGTGGTGTTTTGGTAACACCGCTGGGTTACAATCCAGAGGCCTGGGCCACTCTGAGGTTATGATCTAAAATAACACCACAATGTTTGGTGGAATTTAAGTTCTATTAATAAGTTTGCAGGTTTGCTGACCATAACAATTAGAATCACTTGTTGTAAAAATCCATCTGGTTTGGTAATATCTTTTTTAGGGAAGGAATTCTGCCATCCTTTCCTGGTCTGACCCACATGTGATTCCAGTCCCACTGCAGCCTGGTTGACTCTTAACTGCCTTTTGAAATGGCTGAACAACTCACTCAGTTCAAGAGATCAACATTAAATACTGTCCGTACCAGATTTGCACACATCCCATGAAAGTATATATTAAAGAAGATGTAGATGGTGAGGTAAATGTCCTGATATGGTGTGCCTGGTGCTATTACAGAAATGCATGTTGGGAATTCAGGCATAGAAACTGTTAGGACTGCCCATGACTTAGCAGCACAACATTGCCGTCAGTTGCCCATGGCTAATGTAGCAGAACATGGCTGACAATAGTTACAGAGCTTGGGAAGATATTTGTTTACCAAAGACTTTCTCTTCAATTTTAGATAAGTGTTGAGCAGAGTTCACTGGTAAGGTTAGGGGTTTGGTGGTTGAATAGGAAGAGGGGGTTTTGACCATAATGCACTGCAGGATGGTTAAATTCACACAGAATGGGATTCCCACCCTTTGGGAACTTAGGATGGGACTTAGAGAAGGCAAATAAATAAGGGCTAATAGGTTCCTGGAATGAGATAGGGACATTGAATGGGGAGGGTTATGTCAGCTTCTCGAGGGGTGGGGTTGACGTCTCAGTTGAGCTTTGGAGAACAGAATGTGGAGGAAGGAATTGATGAGGCATCCTATCTTTGGGGAGTTTTCTTGATGAATGAAAGTCAACCCTTCCTGAGGTAAAAGGACCCTCCTTCTTTCCCTTCCTTTTCAAAAGTTGTTTTAAGTGGAAAAAAAAGAGTTACCCACTCCAGGCCAGCTGCTCATGCCAACCATATTGCGGGCATGGGCAGAATGTAATTGTGGCCAATTGGCTTGGTGACCATCGCAATCACTCTTTGTTATTTATTTACATATGGCAGGCAGGGTACCATGGAGAAAGTGAGGACTGCAGATGCAGGAGAGTCAGATTCGAAAGGTATGGTGCCGGAAAAGTGCAGCAGGTCAGGCAGCATCCGAGGAGTGGGAGAGTCGACGTTTTGCACATAAGCTCTTCATCAGGAATGTTGGCGGGGGGTGGGGGCGGGGAAGGTGGTGCAAGATGGCTGAGAGATAAATAGGAAGGTGGGGGAAATGTAGCTGTGAATGTGATAGGTAGATGCAGGTTGGGGGTGATAGTGATAGGTCAGAGTGGATAGATGGAAAGGAAGATGGACCAATAGGACAGCTCAAGAGGACGATGCCGAGTCGGAGGGTTGGATCTTGGATGAGGTGGGGGGAGGGAGATTTGGAAACTAGTGAAGTCGATGTTGATACCATGTGGTTGCCGGGTCCTGAGGCCGAAGATGAGGCTTTCCTCCTCCAGTTCCCGGGTGCCAACTTTGGTGCCCATCCCCTTAGTAATGTATGATGGGAATAAGCTCAGGAGTCGGTGTGAAGATGGTGGGCTGGGCACCCACTCTGTTTGTCATACCACCCTCTCTCCTGGCTGGAAACACACTTGACATGGGCATGTAAAACCCAGTTTATCGCCAGCTGGAAATTATGCAAGTTATGCACATGACCATCACTGTAAAAACTTATTTCCACTTCATATCCGAAAGCTCTTTGTCCTTGTGTTTCTACAGTGTGTTGTGTTAGGAATTAGACTGCTAAGAGTTGGATGGAAATTTTCACTCTAAGCTGGAACTAAATTGGTCCATTCGCTGCACAGTGGTTACATTAATGCACCCTTGATTGTTTTTTTTAACAGTTCCATCTGCTTTCAATTAGGACATGACTGCACTAAATGTAAAACTTAATGGAGATAACAGGATTGTGTGTGGTACAAGACACTTCATAATTTGCAAAAAGAATCATCCTGTTTCTCTTCTGTGATTTTAACATACTGCTTCCTTCCTGTCAAAATGCTGATATCAAGCCTTTTCAGGGATGGAGTTAATATTCTGGCAACCCTTTGATCATTAGACCATACAGGGAGGTGTTGGGGGGGCTCAGTGCATTTCTGGAAAAGTGCCAGTTCTGTTATTTCCACTTCTAAATATTTTGGGTAGAAATGCCAGCTTTATATTTGATACTGAATCTCATCTGTGGCCACACTGCAGCGCTTTGCCAGGATTATTTTGACAGCACCTCCCGGCCCTGAGACCATTACTAAGAAGAATAATTGCAGCAGAGTCATGGGAGTGCTGTCACCTTCAGGTGATACAGCGTCTACTGCTGTTCCGAGACTATTCCTGGCACATTCCCTTAGAACTCCCAAACTAACTCCATAGTGAGAGCACCATTACTACAAAGATTGCCCCTATGCAGGGAGAAGTTCCAACAGCAGTTTTTTAAGGGCAACTCATAAAGTCCTGACAGCATTACTCTCATCATAAATTCGATTCATTGTTGTCACATGTACTGAGATACAAGGAAAAGTGTCATTTTGCATGCTATGCGGACAGATCATACCATACATAGTGCATCAGGATAGCAGAATAGAGTGCAGACGACAAGTGTTATACCCGCAGAAAAGGTGCAGAGACGGAGATCAAAATTAACATTTGAGAAGTCTGTTCAAAACTTTGATAACAGCAGGAAAAAGCTGTTCTGGAATCTGTTTGCACATGTATTCAAATTTTAATGTCTTCTGCCCAATGGAAGAGAGTATAACCGGGGTGGGCGGGGTCTTGGATTATATTAGTTGCTTTCCTGGGGCAGCAGGAAGCAAAGATGGAGTCAGTGGATGGCAGGCTGGTTCGCGTGATGGATTGGGCTGTGTTCATGACTCTCTGTAACTTCTTGTAGAATTGGGAGGAGCAGTTGCCATATGAGATTGTGATGCATCCAGAGAGAATGCTTTCTATGGTGCATCTATAAAAAAATGGAGTCTTTGTGGACATACCAAATTTCCTTAGCCTCCTGAAGAGGTAGACATTGTTGTGCTTTCTTGACCATCACATTGACATGGATAGATCAGGGCTGATTCCTGATGAAGGGCTTTTGCCTGAAACGTCGATTTTCCTGCTCCTCGGATGCTGCCTGGCCTGCTGTGCTTTTCCAGCACCACACTAATTAGGACAAATTGTTGATGATCATCAGTCCCAGAAACTTGACGTTGTTGATCATCTCCACCTCAGCACCACTGATACAGACAGGGGCATGCCCTCCATTCCATTTCCTGAACTCAATGACCAGCTCCTTCATTGTGCTGACCTTGATGGAGAGATTGTTATCTTTATACCTTGCTGCTAAGCACTCCCTCTTTTTCCTGTATTAGTTTCATCGTTGTTTGAAATATGGCCTTCAATGGTGGTATCGTCAGCAAACTTGTAACTGGAGTTGGTGAGCAGTTTGGCCACAGTTGTGTGTGTATAAGGAGCATAGTAGGGGGCTGAGTACAATGCATGGTGGGGCACTGGTGTTGAGGGTTATGGTGAAGGAGGGGTTGTTGTCTATTCTGCCGTTTATGGGTCAGGAAATCAAGGATCCAGTTACAGAGGGGTAAGCTGAGACCTAGGT
Source organism: Chiloscyllium plagiosum (assembly GCF_037043375.1). Taxonomy (NCBI): domain Eukaryota; kingdom Metazoa; phylum Chordata; class Chondrichthyes; order Orectolobiformes; family Hemiscylliidae; genus Chiloscyllium; species Chiloscyllium plagiosum. Next base: position 14,930,080 of record NW_028270174.1, read on the forward strand.
TTTGGACTTTGGAGATGGGTTTGTTTGGAATTATGATGTTGAAGATGGAACTGCAGTCATTATTTCTGTCAAACATTTGGCAGCCATTTGGCATCTGACATGGATGCCTTCCGTCACCATCATGTATAAAATTTGCGGTTAAACTAACATAGACATTACAGACTTGCTCAGTTTTTCCAGCATTTCCTGTTTTTATTTCAGATTTCCAGCATTTTACTTTTAATTATTCATGTTGTTGGTTGTACTCTTGAGTTCCAATGCTTCCGGTATATGTCCATCAGAATTCAGATTGGAAAGTTATTTGCAATAGTTCCCATGACAGTCTTGGTTTTGAGTTTCTGTTTTCCAGTTTGCTTTTTGGACAGATGATGTTGATTGTGAAAAAAAGTCTTGTTCTAGTTGCCTGACTTCATTCGCACAATGTGTTGCACTCCCAATGTGCAAAGCCGGTTCATTAGCTGGTTGAGAGTTGTTCCACTCTGGGTCCTAAGTGTCTTGCTGAGAACTTGACTTACATTTGAGCAGATCTCTGGTGCCTTCCTTGCTGCAGTTGCACCTTCCTTAAATTTCGTTGTTCCCTGATGTAACATTTGCTTGTGAGTTTGGAGCCAGATTTCCCTCATGGCAGGCCCACTACCTCTTTACACTGCACTGGCCTGCACCAGTTCTGAAGAAGGGTCTTTGAACCTGAAAGGTTCACTCTACTTCCTCTCCACAGATGTTGCCAGACCTGCAATTCTTCAGCAGTTTCTGCTTTTGTTTCTGATTTCCAGTATCCGCAGTTCTTTGGCTAACATCGATCTTGGAATGCAGGACAGATTTGTGGTGGGTGTGATAGACTTAACAAACCACACAGCTTGCTTACTTTTTACAATCTGGCTACAATATCAATGCTGTGTGCTGCACAGATCCTCTTTTCCCACAATGGCTTTATATCGTCTGCTATTGGTGGATCAATGCTGGGCTCTTCTTTTTCCAAAGAACATTTCAATAGTTGTTGAGATAATCACCAACTTCATTATTATTCGCTCTGAAAGTTCAGCCTCTGAAAAGTTGTATTCATTACCGTTGTAATATCATCTACTGATGAATTGATCTATTGGTTCCTGTGTTTTTTGCTTGCAATGTATTAATTCACAGTGATGAATTTTAAAGTGGTCTTTCACACTCAACTAATCTTCTGGAATTTTTCATTTACTTTTAGAATTAGAATTAGGTTTTATTAGGCAAAAGTGAGGACTGCAGATGCTGGAAACCAGAGTCTAGATTAGAGTGGTGCTGGAAAAGCACAGCAGGTCAGGCAGCATCTGAGGAGCCGGAAAATCGACGTTTCGGGCAAAAGCCCTCATGTGTACTCAAGTACAGGGGATACAGGAGTACAGTAAAAGGTGTACAGTGTGGCCATTCATGATGCCATCTTATGTGCAATGATCTTATGCCCAGTGTGGAGTGACTACAGGCTCATGGCTAATGAAGGACTGTAATGTGGAGCCTTTAACTTTATTTTTTATTTACTACTTTATGCTGACAAGAACTGTAATATTGAACTTTTAATCTATATCTTTATTTTACTACCTTTTACTTAAGATCAGGAACTATCTTTAGATAGTATGGTTTTCAGTTGCCTGTTTCCTTGGTTCTGTCTAACTAAATGAGACTGCACAGTAGCTCAGTGGTTAGCTAGGCACCCAGGTACAATTCCACCCTCAGGTGACTGTTTGTGTGGAGCTTGCACATTCTCCCTGCATCTGCATGTTTTTCCTCTGAGTGTTCAGATTTCCTCATACAGACCAACGACGTGCAGGCTAGGTGGGTTAGCCATGGGAAATGTAGGATTACAGGAATAGGGTAGAGGTTGCGAGTCTGGGTGGGCTGGTCTTTGGTGTGTTGGTGTGGACTTGATGGACCGAATGGCCTGCTTCCACACTGTAGTGATTCTAAATGTACTCTCAGTTTACAAATTGAACCTTGTTTTTTTCTGTTACCTGTGCTCAATTCTTTTCTGAACTGTGGGAATTGTTTTTATGCTTCTACCCTTGGTCTTTAAACTACATTACCTCCATTTTGTAAGATGAAGTCCCATCTGAACACCATGTAATGGAATTCTTGGGTAATCAAAATGCAACAAATTACTTAATAGGAGGCAAGTGTATTCCAGATGATCTCAGGTAGGTTTATTTTTGGCTAAACTAATACAGACATTACAGAATGATCTCTAGACACAGCTAAAATGCAGAATGACAGTGGTGTCTGTTGACATCCAGACACAAGTTCACTGGATTTCTTAAAGGGACGTCACTCATAAAGTCATTATGAGTGACTCATGACATTATGAGAAGAAGCTGAAGAGACTGAGATTGCTCCCTTTCGAGACTATTGGGAGATTTAAAAGAGATATGTAAGATTATTTTGGTCATTGATGGATTTGATGGAGAGAAACTGTTCCTACTGTTTGGAAGATCAATAACCCAGAGGGCACTGATTTACGTTAATAGGCAACCGAAAGCAAAACAGAGATGAGAACACTTTTACGCAGTTGCTATGATCTGCAATGCAGTCCCTGAAAGGATAGTATAAATAGATGCAGCAGTGACATTCAAAAGGAATAAGACCATAAGACCTAGGAATAGAAGTGGGCCATTCAGCATATCAATAATGCTTTGGCATTCAATGAGGTCATGACTCTCAACTCCACTCTCCTGCCTTTTTCCCACAACCCTTGATTCTCTTACTGATTTAAATATCTGTCTATCTCGATTTTGAGTATACTTACCAGTCCAGTGTAGACAGTTCTGTGCATTGAAGAATTTCATAGGCTTACTGCCCTCTGAGGAAAACAAAATTCTCCACATCTCTGTCTTAAATGGGCAACTCTTTACTCTGAGATTATTCTCTCTGGTCCCCACAAAGGGAATCAACTTCTCTACATCCACCCTATCAAACACCCCTCCTCACCCCCGAGAATTTTATATATTTTACTAAGGTCGCCTCTCATTCTTCTAAACTTCAAACAGTACAAATTCAACTCACTCACGTTCTCTTCATAAAATCCCTCCATACCTAGGATGCATCTAACGAACCTTTAATGGAGTGTCTCCAATGCCCGCATATCTTCCCTTAGATAAGGAGACCAAACTGTTTACAGTATTCCAAGGTGTAGTCTGACAGTTTGAGTAAGACCTCCCTACTTTAAACCATTCCCTTTGAATTAAAGGCCAACAGTCCATTTGCTTTCTCTATTACCTACTGAATTTGTATGTCACCTTTTTGGGATTCATGCACGAGGATCACCAACGCATTTTAGAGGAAGTGTTTGGTTGATTGCGGGGCAAGATTGAGGCAGTAGAATTAATTGACCTGGTCTCTCGAAGTACCACGTAGGGCAAATGGGTGTCTTCAAGACGATAGACTTCTGTAGGTTTTTTAGTTGAATGTGACTGTTTGTCATGAACGTATGAACTCTTGAATCAACTCATTAAACTAAAGACATGGATAACCATGGGCTTTGAGTGTTATGTTTCATGGCTTATCGAGAGTTAATTCAGCCAAGTTAAAATAAATTGTCTAACATCTGTCCTGTTTCCTTGGCTCCATGTCATCCTACTGCCTAAGTACTTAGAGGTAGTTGTTAATTTTCCAGTCCAGAATTTTTAAGACGTCCTTCATGCATTGCTTAAAAATGAAGCCAATCTCGGATAATGCCCTGTTTGGCTCAATATGATTATGGAACATATCTTCATGGGTGTTTGCTTAGAGTAGGATGATATCCGGGGATCTCAAGTCTCTGTAGAAGTGTTTAAATTATTGAGCAGTCACCGTTGAATTAATTTGCAACAAATCAAGTAACCGAGCCTAAATATGTAAGCTGATCTCATTTTATCGTAATTCAATTCTTAATAACAGCTGCATTCTCTTCAGGTTAGCTGTATTCCCAAGAGGAGGATAAAAAAAACTTATTAGCAGGAAGTGATTCTAAAATTGTAGAATTTCTTTCCAATTTGGCATTACTGTAAATTTTATAAACCCTAAGCTCAGCCAAGCAGATCTCTCTGTACTTCTTCTCTTCAGTTATAACCAAAGTTAATCCAGGGATTCCTTGACTGATTCTGATTGTTGTGAAATGGCCCAGATAATAGTGTGTTAGATAAAAGATGTTGCAGCTATAGAGGATGCTCAGCACAGCACTATGAGTCCTGTTTCTTTAAGATTTTGAATACATTAATGTGGTAAGCAGACAGATCAAAACAATCATAATCAATGGTGGTCAATAAATTGCCTGCTGCCACACCCACTTCCCATAAATTAATAATATAAAATAACAGCACTTCAATTGAATTTACTTCAGTATGGATTCAGCAAGCCGAGTCATCAAGCAAAAAGCATTCCATTATTGCTGCCTTGGGAAATTCTACATGTTGCATATTATGAGGAGGCTTCAAGGTGAGGCTCACTCTACCTTAATGGCCTGATCACTTTCAAGTAAATGAAGCTTCATCCAGCTGTGTGGAGAGAACTAATCTCATCCCAGCTAATGTTGTCAGCAGCTTCATCTTCTGTAGGCAGAAGTTCAAAGCACATCATTCAGCAAAGTAAGCTTATTGAAGATTTGGCATGCAGTATAATTTGTCCCAAGTCATCGCGTTCCCAGGCATCCATTTTTGCCTGTGTTTTTTACAGTGTAGTATAAAATCTATTACAATGCTCAAAACCTTTTATGAACTTGTTTCTCCTGCTTGTCATCTTAAATCTCTTGCATTTAATCTTGCACGTCCAATGTCTTGTCCTCAAATCATGTATCATTACGAACTGTCTGCTTCTACTTTGTGCCACCATTAAATATGTTGAACAATTCTGTCAAATTTCTCCTTAAGCTTCTTTGTTCAAGTAAATACAATGTTCATTGTCCAGGTCTTTAGATTTCCTCTTACCAGCGGCATTCTCGTCAATCTGCATTGAACCCCCTATCATGCCTAAAACCGCAGACAAAATCCCAGCTGTGATATTAATATACTTTCGTATAACTTCACCACTGCATCTCAACTTTTTAATAATACCTCTTAACATAAAATTCAGGATTCCATTAGCTTTTTTATTTCCTTATCCTCTTTGTGTTATGAGCACAAGCCACAAAATCTCTTTTTCTTTTCCATTTCAGTTGCTCATTGATTTCCATATCTCTTTTATTTTTTGCTTGTCACACAATCTTATCTTTCATTCATTCATTGCAGCATTCCACCATCACTATATTCTCTACAGCTTCTGTGTTTATTATTACTTCCAAAAGTCCAAGAAAGCACTCCCTCTAACCCTATATCCAAACAGAAGAGGTGTCACAGACAGCACATTGCTAACCAAATTTCACATACTCTTTTGCTTAGAGGTCTGTGTTCGGTGTGCTGAATTCCCTATTTTAGGAAGGATATTAATAAACTGGAAAGTGTTCAGAAAAGATTCATCAGTTTGTTGACAGGAATGGAGGGTTTGAATTATAAAAATTGGCTGGGACATTTTTTTTAATTGTGGATAGGAGGCTGAGGGAGGACCTTATAAAAGATTGTAAAAGCATGACAGATATAGATAATGTGAATAGCAAAGGTTGGGGGAGTTCAGAACTAGGGGGTGTATTTTTAAGGTGGGGGGAGAAAGATTTTAAAAAGACATGAGAGGCATAGAGGAAGTGGTGGATGCAGGTGCAACTGTATAGGGAAGGTCTGGAGAGATTTGTAAGAATCAGAAAGGGAGGACTAATACATGAAGTAGACATAGGAAATACTGCTCCAATAAAACAACACCCTTATTGGCTTAATCCTTTCAAAGCCAGACAGGTCCAGATGGAAGTGGAGGCCATGCTCGACGAGACATCATTGAACCAAGCCAGAGCCAATGGAATTTGTCGACCATCTTAGTTCCCAAACTGGATGGGACTCAACGATTCTGCGTGGATTATTGGAAGGTCAATGCCATTACAAAGTGATCCCTATCAAATTGAGAAAAAGTTGAGTCAGGTAAACTATTTAGTAAAGATAACAGATAGAACAAAAAGGTATTGGGTATGTCATATGAGCATGTTCAAACCGCATTACACTAGACAGAACTGGAGAAGCAGGTGCTAGTTACTGCCCCACAGAGTGAAGAATCAAGTCCAGATGATATGGATTTTGAGGTGTCTCAAAATAGATTTAAAAATTAAAAAAGTCCTTGATAGTGCTGTTAAGAAGGCAGACAGTGTGTTAGGTTTTATTGGTGGAGGGGTTGAGTTCCGGAGCCGTGAGGTCATGCTGCAACTCTACAAAACGCTAGTGTGGCCTCCATAGGAATATTGTGTACAGTTCTGGTCGCCCCATTACAGGAAGGATGTGGAAGCATTGGAAAAGGTGCAGAGGAGATTTACCAGGATGTTGCCTTGTCTGGAGGGAAGATTTTATGAGGAAAGGCTCAGGGACTTGGGTCCGTTCTCATTGGAGAGAAGAAGGCTAAGAGGCGATTTAATAGAGACATATAAGATGATCAGAGGATTAGATAGGGTGGACAGTGAGAGTCTTTTTCTGAGGATGATGATGTCAGCTTGTATGAGGGGGCATTGATGTAAATTGATGGGTAATAGATTTAAGACAGAGGCAGGTTCTTTACTCAGAGAGTGGTAAGGGTGTGGAATGCCTGACCTGTCAATGTAATTAACTCAACCACATTAGGGTCATTTAAACAGTCCTTGGATAAGCATATGGATGATAATGGGATAGTTTAGAGGGATGGGCTTAGATTTGTTCATAGGTCGGCGCAACATCGAGGGCCGAAGGGCCTGTTCTGCGCTGTATTGTTCTATGTTCTATGAGTGGGATAGATTAGTAAGCTATCTGTCTCAGGAGCATAGAACACAGTTGAAAGATTTGTTGCTGTAGTACAAGATCAAATGCAGGCAGGTGGGACAAGTTCAGTTTGGAACATGGTCAGTATTGACTGTTTGGACCAAAGGGTCTGTTTCCATGCTGTATGACTCTCTGACTCTGTGACTCTGAGACAGAGCTTTGGGCTCAAGTCCCATCCAAAGATTTGATGGCTACAGGAAGATGTGCCATAATGTGGTCAAACAGGTTCATTTTCAATCTGTCAAATCTCTTGATATGCCACTGGCAGGTGCTAAGAGTGGTAGAGGTTTCTGTGATGTCAGAACTATGTGATAACTACAAATACCTTCGGCTCCCCAGGTTACAAGACTCTATGTGTTTGTTCTTGCCTTGAGCAAGCAACATCCTTGATTCGAGACACTACCACCTATGCTCTCTCAGTTTCCTCTATTCTAAATTTTTTGACCAGGTTTCCTTCCAATGCTTTGAATTTCTTTGATAGTCTTCTATCAGATGTCTTGTTGAGGAATTTCTGAAGGTTCACATCAACAGAGTACACTTGACCCACTGCATCTGTGAGCTAATCCAACCTTTTATATGGCTTGTTTCATGACTCTGGGATACCTCAATGTGGTTTATAGTCAATTAAATACTGCTACAGTGTAGTCACTGCTGTAATGCAGGAAATGTAGCAGTCAATTTACGTATAGCATTATGTTGCTTGAACAAGTCATTTGGCAAATCCTGTACACTTAATGACATCATTTACAGGGCATTAAAGGGAACAAGCACATTGAACATCTTCTGTCAAAATGTAAAACAATCCACAAGATTAGTTTAAAAAGCTGCACAGAGCTTCTTTTCAAATGAGCTTCCCACTCTTGAGATTTACAAATATCACTGCAATGTGGAACCCCTGAACTCCCACCTGCTACTCAGTGCCACAGGCTTGTATGTAACACTGATATCTCTCTTTGGTTTACTTAATGGTAATTGTTTCTCAGAGTCAGAGGTTGGGAGTTCAAGCCTTACTATAGACTTGAACATATAAGAGCTGCAATTTCTTATTCCCTATAGAATGCTCATTTCCCAGATGCAAACATCTGGAGCAGAAACCTGTTGGCTGCATCTCATATTTCCCCTGCCCCCTACTTACATTTGTTTCCGTAGGCATGCAATATGTTGTGACCCAATGTGCCAATGTAAGTGAGGGAACTTAGTATCCCAGTTCCCTTCCCATTAATAGCACCTGCAGGTTAAGGCATTGCCGAGGGGTCATCTTGCAAGGAAGGGGAAAGATGGACCTCTCTCAACAAGCATTTCTTTGACATAGATGATTCTAAGAGATAAAAGTCTTGGTGACACTTTATCTCTGTACAGTCTTTGCACATGTGTAACCGAGAAATTGGAAGAAGATTAAATGAGCTCGGCTCTTCGTATTTACATGCAAAAAAGACAAGTAGAATGACTATTGAAAGAAGTCTTAGTGAGGGTAGGTTACCAATAAACCAAGGCAGCAATTCTAAATAGACTATTGTCCCCTAAGTACAAAATATCTATATCATTATCACATATATACCTCTGCTCTCTCTCTCTCTCTCTCTCACTGTGTATGTGTGTGTGTGTGTGTGCGTGTGTGTGTTCCCAAAAGAGGATAATTCAAGAATAAAATAACAAAGATCTCTTTAATTGCATTGTGGTAATGCGTTCAATTGTCAAACTGGTTCAAACTTCTGGAATTGATTCAGTTTTAACCATAAAGGGAAGGCACATTTAAAAATAATTTTGTGTCTATCACATCACTCAGGGAAAGGATTGTTTTCCCAGGTGTCCCTCCACCTGTCATGTTATTGCACAGAAAATGCTTTTATGGTCTATTTGAAATGCACGGAAATTTATTTAATCGAGTGAAATTGATTTTGATCAAGAAGTGGTTGTCAGGAGAAAGATGTGTTTCCATGATAATAACTGCTGCCCAGGTGTTTTGACCTGCACGGTAATACTGATATGATTTTTGACAGCAACATTTTAATTCTCCACTAATGGGTCTCCTGTCAAGGTGTTAATTGTGAGTGGATGGTGTACTATTTCATAAGTGATTTAGCAGGTAAAGCGCAGCCTTTTTTTAAATCTCACGGTAAAGTGGGGGAGATGGTGGTGAAGTCACTGGAGTTTGCTGGTGGCCCAAATGTTAATCTATGGGACCAGGCCTACAAATTCCACCATGCCTGCCTGTGAAATTGGAATTCAGTTAATAAATATAGAACATAGCGATAGTCACAGTCAAGAGAACTATCAGCAATTGTTGTTAAAAACCCATCTGGTTCACTCATTTCCAGTAGGGAGGGACATGCGAATCAATCTCTGCCCCTCCATAAGATAATGGCTGATGTAATTGCATCCTCGTACCTGCATTTCCCCGCACCCCGACAGCCTTTCACCGCCTTCGCTTAACAAGAATGCATTGTCCTCTGCCTTAAAATTATTCCAGGACCCTGCATGCAAGTCTTTTCAGGAAGAATGTTCCAAAATAATCACGACTCTCAGAAAAAGATTCACCTCATCCCTATTTTAAAGAGGCCACCTGTGAATTTTAAGCAGAGATCCCTGGTTCTAGATTCCTCTGTAAGAGATAACATCCTCTCCACATCTATTCCATCAGGGCCTCTCAGGATCTTGTATTTATTTAAAGAGAGAAAGCTGGTGTTCTTACGGTCTGGTCTACAATGTGGTTGACTTTTAATTGCCTTCTGCAATGGCCTACTCAGTTCAAGGACAACTAAGGATGGAAAGCAACTTCTGGCCTTCTTTATTAAAAATAAAAGACTCATTAAGCCGCCACAAGTAATCAGTCTAGACCTATGCTTACGACCTTAGTTTAGTTGTTAATTTGGTCAGGCAACTTTAGTGATTGATTGTTTACGAAACACTGGACAATGAGAACAAAGAACTGCAGGTGCTGGAAATCTGAAACAAAAACAGAAATTACTGGGGAAGCTTGGCAGGTCTGTGGAGAGAGAAAGCAGAGTTAATGTTTCGAGTCCAGTTGGAATAGAATGGAATAGAATAGCTCTTATTGTCAGGCACACTCAACGAGTATAGTGAAAAGTTTATACATCGCCCGTCACAGCGCCAACTCGGCTATAAAAGTGTATGAGAACAGCTTCTTTAGTTACAAGATTTAGACAATACAGAAATAAAATGTCAGCATTATAGAAATAAATTGCAGTACAGTAGACCACGTGGGCACTTTGCTTCCATTCCATATCGGGCACTGGCTCCCCATACCCTGTCGGCAATAGGCCGCACTGGGAGGCCGCTGTGCCAGGCTGGGAAGATCACCATACAGGAAATGTTTTGTATTAGATTAGATTCCCTACGGTGTGGAAACAGATCCTTCGGCCCAACCATTCCACACAGACCTCCGAAGAGCAACCCACCCAGACCCATCTCCCTCTGACTAATGCACTAACACTATGGTCAATTTAACATGGCCAATTCACCTGAACTGCATGTCTTTGGACTGTGAGAGGAAACCGGAGCACCCAGAGGAAACCCACAAAGACACGGGGAGAATGTGCAAACTCCACACAGACAGTCGCCTGAGGCTGGAATTGAACCTGGGACCCTGGTGCTGTGAGGCAGCAGTGCTAACCACTGAGCCACCGTGCCACCTTTTTCTCTGTACAGATGTTGTCAGACCTGCTGGGTCTCTCCAGTGTTTTTGGTTTTGGTTTTGGTTCCTAAATACTGTGGATACTGGAATCTGATACTAGAACAGAGAAGTGCTGCAGAAGCTCAGCATGTCTGGCAGCATCTGTGGAGAGAGAAACAGAGTTAACGTTTCAAGTCCAGAATGACTCTTCTTTTGAACGTTTTCTTCGACTTAACCTTTTCTTAACCTTCAGAGTGGACAACGATTTCATTGAATGTAGCTGTGCATCACCACATGTGTTCTGTGCAGCACGTGGACTGGGAAAAGTGTCATGAGGCGCAACACAAAGTTTTGCAAAGAAACTTCTGTGACATTGATCATTATGACCCAAAACTTACAAGCTGGGGTTGCTGGCATTTGGGATGGAGTAACAGTTATTGAATGAATAGCACTTTTGTAACCCACTGCAAGAATATGAAAAGTCACCATCAGAATTAGGAGATACAGGCTGGAAATCAGTCAGGTTTTACTGGGAGTATAACGCAGAAATGGACCCTACCTGAGATACATGCACTGACATATTGGATTTATAAACTCCCGGGTACTGAGAGAATTCTACAATGTATTGCTGCTGGTATAGTAACAGAGGCCTCATGCTCAGTTAAATGGACAGAAAACATCCCTTGACACCATTCTATTAACAATGAGGAGGGAATTCTACCTCATTTCCTGGGCGACATTTAAGCCTAAGTCGTCAACATGATCTTGGCTGTGATCTCAAAACTGTTTGCGCGGAAATTAGTTGCCACATTTCCGACATCATGAACCTTCGGAAGTGAGTCATTGATTTTTGACATCCTGAGGTTGTGAAGAGTGCTGTTATAATCCAAACCTCCACCCTTCAACCCAGGAGGAGCATGGATGCAGGTCCCTGGCTTTGTAGTACTCCTGGGAGCAGCTGCTAACACCTCCCCCCTCACCTTCATTCTCACGGCAAATCATTGTGCTGCTGTCAACAACACAGCTAGCATAAAATATTTTACAATGATGTCAACACAATTGTATTTGCTGTTTTTGCACTTCGGTCTTTGATTAAGTTCAGTTTCTTCAGTAATATTGGAATCCTTTTGGCATAAATTTCCCGTTCCCCATAATTGTACATTTTAGGAACAAGGGCAGGCCATTCAGCCCATCAGATCTGCCCATGATCCAGAATCTTGGCTGATTGTTTGCTCATTCTGCCACACTATCTCCAGATCGCTTAATGCCAATTGTCTACAGAAACCAATCGATTTCTATCCAGACTCAATGGCTGAACTTCCACAGCCCTCTGGGTTTGAGAATTCCAAAGGTTTACTATGACCTGAGTGAAGAAACCCCTCCATCTCAGTCTTAAATGCACTTAGCACGCTTGCCTTCATTGCTCAGACCTTTGAGTATAGGAGTTGAGATGTCAAATTGAGGTTATATAGGATGTTGGTGAGGCCTCTTCTAGAATACTGTGTCTAGTTCTGGTTGACCTGCTATTGGAAAGTTATTATTAAACTGGAAAGGGTTCAGAAAAGATTTACCAGGATGTTGCTCGGAATGGAGGGTTTTAGATCTAAAAAATAGACTGGAAAAACTGGGACTTCTTTCACTGGAGTGTAAAGGTTGAGGGATGACCTTATAGAGGTTTATAAATCATTAGCGGCACAGATAAGGTGAATAGCCAAGGTCTTTCCCCTGGGAGGGGGAGCTCACAACTAGGGGGCATAGTTTTAAAGTGAGAGGAGAAAGATTTTAAAAAGGACATGAGAGGCAACTTCTTCACACAGAGTGGTTCGTGTGTGGAATGAACTTCCAGAGAAAATGGTGGATGTGGGTACAATTACAATGCTTAAAAAATATTTGGTTAGTTCATGAATCAGAAAGGCTTGGAGGGATCTGGGCCAAGTGCTGATATGGTGGGACTAGTTTAGTTTGGGAACATGTTCAGCATGGACCAGTTGGACCGAAGGGTCTGTTTCTGTGCTGTATGACCCTATATCTCAGCACGGTGGCTTAGTGGTCAGCACTGCTGCCTCACAGTGCCAGAGACTGGGTTCGATCCCTGCCTTGGGCGACTGTCTGTGTGGAGTTTGCACATTCTTCCCATGTCTGCTTGGGTTTCCTCCCACAATCGAAAGATATGCTGGTCAGGTGAATTGGCCATGCTAAATTGCCCATAGTATTAGGTGCATTATTCAGGGGTAAATATATGATAGGGGAATGGGTCTGGGTGCGTTACTGTTTGGAGGGTTGCAGTGGACTTGTTGGGCTGAAGGGCCTGTTTCCATACTATATGTAATCTAATCTAAAGAAACTCTGTGACCTGTCCTTTATTGCAAGATCATGCAGCCTAATTCTGGACTGTCCAGTCAAGAGTAACATCCTATTTATATCCATCCTGCTATGCCCTGTAAGACTTTTGCAAATTCCTTACCCTAAATCAATTCAAATACGCTCCAATATTTTCAGCTGATAATTTCTGATTTTTTTTACTGCTTAGCAGCTGACATTTAAAATACAAACTTCAAATTTTCAAGTATGTAAAAAAAACTAGCAAATACATTTTGAACGCTTGATTTAGATAAAGTTTATTGAGAATACTTTTAAAAACAATAACTGCATGTGTGTGAGACAGAGGAGAAACGTCTGCTTGTTGTGCATTGGTTGCAATACTTGTTTATTATTGTCTATCAAATCACCTGGGCCCTGATTAAATCAGAAGTAGAAATGTAGAGTCCTACAGCATGGAAACAGATCCTTTGATCCAATCAATCCATGCCAAACATAATCCCAAACTAAACTAGTCCCACCTACCTGCGCTTGGTCTCTAACCCTCCAAATGTTTTCTATTCGTGTACAGCAACAATAACCAAAGGGAAGGTTATGGAAAGAGGGGAGACAATAAACTAAAATGGAGTTACAGAGGCAATTGCTGTTAAAGTGGTCTTCTTCCTCTGATTTGGAATAGATGTTCACAATGGGAGAAATTTTGGGAAAATAGATTCCATCTTTTCACGGGAACATCTCAGAAGGTAAAGCTGGCATTGCGCAGTAAACAAACCAGGTGACAATGAATCACTGGCCTATTTTATATGCTTGCAGATTCTTGTCCTTTCTGTCAAAGGCCAACTGGCAATACTGTATATAAAATGGGCAGCTAATTCACTAACAACATGTTTTTATACTAACACTCAAGATCAATTTCACTGCCACAGTCTTTGAATCTGGTGAAAATACACGTGGAGGGTACATAACCTCTAAACAATAGGATATGTAAGGGGAACATATAAAATAAACCTTTTCAGAATCAAAGGATGAGGCTCTGGTATTTGTATCACTGATACTTCCCATGTGAACAAGTGAAATACTGCTTCTTCCCACTTTCAGAAAATCCACTTCCTTCTCAGTTGCTGAAATCAAAAGGCTGAATTCCCTTTGTTACTTCGAATTTCTCTTCACATCATGGTGTTGGTCAGGCAGGAGGGATTCTCATTCAAAGTCTAAGGACCTAACCAAAGCTTCGGAGATTAATCTATAATTCTGCAGCTTGTTGTGATGTGTAGGATGTAGTGAAACTTGATGTTATTTTTACTTCAAACACAGGGGTATGAGTATCCAAGCTTACCTAGAGAGAAGTTCAGCAGCTATTGATGATTTTGGAACGAGTTGACAGCTTTTGTTTACATTTGTCAGAGACCGTAGCCCAGAGTTTATTACTAATGATTCCCTTTCTAACAGCAAAATTGCATTCCTTGCCATTATACTTGATGAGTATGAAAAGAAAATTTCAGGAGAATGAAGTAATTAAACATACTTCTGCTGATTTATTTATTTAAAAGCACTGGAACGGCACTCTTACTCAGTCATTTAGATTACTTACAGTGCGGAAACAGGCCTTCGGCCCAACAAGTCCACACCGACCCTCCAAAGAGCAACCTACCCAGACCCATTCCCCCCCCACCCCCCGCTTCACCTAACACTATAGGCAATATTAGCATGGCCAATTCACCTAACCTGCATATTTTTGGACTGTGGGAGGAAACCGGAGCAAACCCACGCAGACACTGGGAGAATGTGCAAACTCCACACAGACAGTTGCTTGAGGCAGGAATTGAACCCGGGTCTCTGGCACTGTGAAGCAGCAGTGTTAACCACTGTGCCATGTGATGCATCTTTTGTTGACGAATATATGGAATCCTCATAGAGTCACAGATATGTACAACATGGAAACAGACCCTTTGGTCCAGCTCGTCCATTCCGACCAGACATCCTAAACTAATCTAGTCCCATTTGCCAGCAATTGGCCCATATCCCTCTAAACCCTTCCTATTCATATATGTCTATTTAGCTGATCATAACCAGAGGCCGAGAATAATAAACCACTGATGGGTGTTTATAGCCAACCCTAGGGTAGCTTGAAAAGTTGAATTCAGGGGAAAGAATCAAGAAATAAAAAGTAAAGTTGGTATAAGCAAAGTGATCATGTAGGTCTTGAGGAAGGATCACTGGGCCTTCAAATGTTAACTTTGCTTTCTTTCCATAGTTGCTGCCAGACCTGCTGAGATTTGCCAGCAATTTCTGTTTTTGTTTGTGGTCATGTAGGTCTGATGTTCCTCTTTTATGAGAATAGGAAATAAATGCAGCGATAAGCTATTTGGTCCCTTGAAACTGCTGCTGTAGATCATGGTTTATCTTCTATCTCAATGTAATTTTTCCACACTATTCCCCTTTTTCATGATGTTGTTAATATTTGGAAATCTATCGATCTTTATCCTGAACATGCTCAGTGACTGAGCAGCCCCCTAGGATCAAAAGTCCACAGATTCACCAACATCTGAGTGGAAGAAATCCCTCCCTCACCTTAGCCTTGAATGGTCTACCATTCTAGGTTTTGTGTTACCAACCACCACAAGCACATAGTTGAAATTTCTTTCTGCAATGATCTTCTACCCTTGACTGGGCCTACTTGGTTTACAGTGACAGAGAAAAACTACAAGTGAGCCTTAATGAGAAGAGGCATTTGCCTTACAAAATAGATAAATCATTGTTTATTAGCAATCAGATACAAATTGCCATTGTTACAAAGACTATGAGGAGACCTAGGACAACAGGTCTGCCCTCTTCCAGACCTAAAAATAAGAGTATAAGAAATAGGAACAGGAGTAGGCCAATTGGCCCCTCAAGCCTGTTCTAACATTCAATAGGATCATGGTTGATTGGACATTCCTCATGTCCATGTTCCTGCAATTTATTCTTGTGGTCAACACTATTTATTATTAAGCAACCAAGGGCACAAAATTGCACATTCTAAATGGACCAACAGCTGGACAAATTGTGTCTGATAGAAAATTGGCCATTAAACGGCAGCCAGCAATTATCATCTGCAGAGGACAGTGGAAACCAAGGCCAAAGATGTTACAAAGGTTCAGGGAGAACCAGTTACAACCAGTCTAAGTTTATATATTGGATGAGTATCAATTAGACTTTCTGGCACCTTGACATCCAGCAAGTGCCTGATGACTTACATTTTGGCAACAGTGAAGGGTGTTGGTGGAATCCCATTGAATGCTTTGAACCCCACTCATGATCCCATCAACCAAAGGCCATAGAAAGTTCTGGAAGGTCTGGGATGAGGAGGGATAAAAACTCACACCTGGAAGCTACCCTCTCAGTGAAGTCTCGAAGCATGAAGACCATGTGACAACCCAAGAAGACCCAGGTGAAGATCTGACCCATGAGACCCATCTTGGCAGAAGAGAGCCAGCCCTACATCAGAGAGGAAGAGGAGTCTAACAGCCCAGCTCAAACAGGTGGAGCAGTGCAGGTAATATCCTTTCTCAGATGGGTAGATAGCGAGTAAATATTGTGGGAATTTGGGAAATGCTCACATGATATTTTAAATATGGACTATTTTGTTAAGAAAATCAAATTGAACCCCAAACCAAATTCTGTGTCACCTTGTCTGCGTCAGTGACAAGCATGCTTGGGTAATGCATTTTTAATACATAAACTTGTCAGAACATCCAAAGCAGGACAACCCTGATTCCCTGAGAGATCAAGAATGTATAGAGAACAACCTCAGTTATCTGAACTTCAATTATCTGAATTTCAGATTATCCAAACAAGATCTCAAGGTCCCATAAAAACATTATCAGCTATCCGAAAAAAATATCCCTGCCCGTCTCGTTCGGATAATCAAGGTTGTTCTGTCTATAGAAACATAGAAGATCGGAGCAGGAGGAGGCCAATCAGCCCATTGAGCCTTCTCTGCCATGATCATGGCTGATTGATCAACTCAATAGCCTAATTATGCCTCCTCCCCATAACCTTTGGTCTCATTTGCCCAAAGTACTACATCTAGCCACCTCTTGAATGCATTCAATGCGTTCCTCCCCATTTCAGTCTTGAATTGGCCCCGTTTAATTGAGACTCTGCCTTTGGTGCTCCACTCTCCCATGAAGAGAGACATCTCCTCAGCATTTATCCTGTCAGACCCCTTTAGAATATGTTTCGGTGAGATTGCTTCTCATTCTTTCCAATTCTAGTGAGAAGGGTGCTGGATGATCTGCCTTTTCCCCATTCCGGTTTTTGTGATGTCTTAAGAGAGAGTGACATAATGCAGTTTCTAACTAAAACCAGAAAAGCCCACAGCTTGCTCCAGTCACTGAGGATATTTGACTTTGGGGATAGGTTCCAACCCTTGTACCAATGGCAGCATGTGCATAGTGAGTACAGAGGCCACTGGTTCTCAAACTCATCACCAGGCTCTTACATAGGTTATAGGATCCCTGTCAGCATACGAGAAACGTGCTTGGGATATCTATTGAAAAGCTTCCAACCACACAGCAACAGTTTGAGATGAGTCAGACACTTTTCACCCAGATCCTCACCCACCAGCTCCAATTTAAAATGTTCTATTGCCTGTTTCAGAGGTGGAGTTAAAATCATTCTAGGAGTTTGTCCTAGGAGTATTCTGGTGACTTACGTTTAGCTGTAACTCTCAGGCTACCTGGATATAGATGGTTAGCAATGAATAGAACTGTCTCCATTAGGGTATAGTGGCACAATTCTGTCCTTTGTCTAACTGAGCTATTATTAATCATGAAATATAGACTATTTCATGATTAGGGGTTTAGAAATGAATGAAAAGCCTGACTATGTCAGCAGACATCCATCCCTTATAGGTTCTGCCCTATTTACGATGTGGGCCATGTTATTTATGCATACTGAAAACTATGACCACCAACATTATGAATGACTTTTTAAAAAGTTGTATCCTTTGTTGTTTTATCTAGCATGGGTCTCATTTATATCTCTCTGCCATTTTCATGTGATCAGCTACATTAACATAGGTATGCAGTGTGGATGTGATTGACCCTTTAAATATATCAGTTGATTTAAACAGGTGAATTGAACAAGATTTCACGGCACTAGAGAGACAGACTGGCAGTGAGATTTGTTCATGTAAGAATAATAAACTGTGGGAGTAGTAGGCCTAATATTTCTGAGTCATTAATTTTGCCTCTTCCAATTCTGTGAGGTGCCATAATCAATTATTTACTGTTCACTATTTAGTTGTAAAACTTTAAGATCCACGTAATGAGTCAAGGTACTTGACCCAGTTCTCTTCATGGTCTATATCCTTTGTTTTCTATTCATTCACAGGATGTGGGTGTTATTAGCTGGGTCAGCATTTATTGCCCTTCCTTAATTCCCTTGAAAAGATAGTGGCTAAGCCTCATTCTTGTATCATTGGAATCCGTGTGCTGTAGGTAGCCCACAGAGCTGTTAGGGAGGGTGTTCCAGGATTGTATCCAGTGATAGTGAAGGAACGGTGATACGCTTCCAGGTTAGGATGGTGTGTGGATTGGAGAGGAACCTGCAGGTAGTGAGGTTCCCATGGATCTGCTGCCCTTTGCCCTTCTGGGTGGTATATATCACACTTTTTGTCAGTGCTATTGAAGGAGGCTCAGTGAACTGCTGCAGTGCATGTTGTAGATGGTGCTTACTGCTGTCACTGTAACATAATACAAGTCAGTGTGATGTGTGGCTTGAAGGGGAACTTGCAAGTGATGGTGTTAGGTTAAGATCCTGCTTGATGGGCACCCATCAACATTCACAATCTCCATCACCGATGCTCACTAGCAGCACTGTGCACCATTTAAAGGATACAGTATAGAAATGCACCAAGGCTCCTTCCAAACTCACAACCATTACCATCTAGAAGGACAAAGACTGCAGATACATGGGAAAGTTCCCCTCCATGCTAATCCAGACTTGGAAATAAATTGTTGTTTCTTTATTATCTCCGGATCCTTCCCTGAATGTATTGTGGCTTTTCCTATAGCAAATAATTGCAGTGGGCAAGAAGGCAGCTTGTCACCTCCAAGGGTAACTAGGGATGGGCAGTAAATATTGCCCCAGCCCTGCATCCCTCAAGTAAATACTTTTTGTTTAAAAATTCTCTTCTAGAAGGCAAAGTGATTGGTTTCAGGATGTGGGTCTACCTAGGAGCAATTGGATGAAAGCCATCCTGTAGCAAAAATGAGCATTAGTGGATATGTGAGGAGGCATAAGACAGATGACTGTGGCAAACCATGACGAGGAACTTCTGGAAGCAGTAGCAGCAGCAGATTATGACCTAGCAGTCCACAATGACAGTGCAGGAAAGCTTCATGTCTGAGCTTTATTCCACTTCATACTTGCACACTGATTCTTCCAGTTGGTCTAATTGGGAAATGGTCAGGAGCAGGAAACTGGCTGATAGGATTATGGAGAGAAACAGACACACTGAAATCCATCGTTGAATCTCAACTGCTGCTCTGACAGAGATTAATTGGCTCAATTTGGGCTAGTAATCGATCGCTGGGACCTTGATGTCTGCACCAAAGTTTGGGAACCATCGCAGGAAGTATTATTTCCCACCATTACACACTTCGGCATCAGGCTCTCAATTTTTTAAACAGAGTCGATTAATAACTCTATAATTGCTTGTTGTGCAGAGTTATTGACTTCCTTCTAGACCTTGCTTGTCAACCTTCCTGTTTAGCATCACCTGGGACCTGACATTCACCAGGAATCTGCCCCAGAACTCCTGAGTGTTTTGCAGATGGGAGCGATGAAATTAAATATGTTTCACAAAGTCTTGAGGATAAATATTTGGCCTCCTCTCCCCACTGTGCCTGTGCTCTTTAAATCCTGCTGCTTTTACAGTCAGGCAGCTGGGTAGCATAAGTAGAATTCTGTGCTGGATTTCTTGTGAAAATTGGCACCTTTTTGTAACCCTGACCACCACCGTGCCCCCTTTACAAGTACTCCAGCTTGCTCTTACATTCTCAGCATCTCATGATGAAAATACTTTTACAGGCAAGAGGTTCTTGTTCTGTCCCAAGTAATCACACATGTTTTAGATATTGAGTTGTGCAAATTTTTGAAGTCCTCACGATATCTGTGCTTTCCCAGAGAGAGAGAGAGAGAATGAACTGAACTATTCATGTTAGCTCCTCACTGTAGCTTGGCAGACTGAAACCCGCATTATTTTCTGTGCCACATTGTCGAACTATCCACTGCTAAATGCATATTTACATTTTACTTTAGCTTTTCTGCAACAGTTCATGTACCAATTGTTGTTCAGAGGACAAGAAAGAAGCAGTGTAAGGGAATGAGGCAGACTCTTCCCAATCATACATTTAAAGAAAAAATAAAGTAGATGTTTTTGAATACCACCTGGGGACCCTTACCTTTTAAATGTTGCAATTTGCATCAGTGATACCAGGCTCGGGAAGGACAAATGGGAAAGAGATAATGAAGAGACCTTTCAGTTCATTGTCCGTTAAACTGTTGATGCATCTTGTTAAAGGTGTGACTGCACACATTCTGTGGGGGTGGAATAGGGGAGGCAATGGCCTTGTGGCATCATTGCTGCACTGTTACCCCAGTGACCCAGGTAATGTTCTGGGGACCCAGGTTCAAATCCCACCATGGCAGATGGTGTAATTTCTGGAATGAAGAGTCTAATGGTGACCATGAATCTGTTGTTGATTTTTGGAAAAACCCATCTGGGTCATTAATGTCCTTGAGGGAAGGAAACGACCATCCTTACCCGGTCTGGTTTACATGTGACTCTAGACTCACAGCAATGGGGTTGACTCTTAACTGCCCTCTGGGCAATTAGGAATGGGCAATAAATGCTGGCCTGGCCTCATGCCATGAGTGAATGAAAAAAAAACCTGTCTGCTCAATCTAAACTCGTGAGAGTCTAATTGCCTGTATGACATGTTCTGATGGATGACTACTGTGTGGTGATGGAAGATTAGTAAATCCATATGGAAATAGTGTGCAGCAAGAGCTATCAACGTCAATGGTACAAGGGTAGAGCATAGCTTTCCCCAGCCTGTTTCACCATTCGGTACAATTATTATTGACCCTGAGCTTCAACCTCACTTTCCTGCTCAATTCCCACCCCCCTCCGATTCCCTCAGAGACCAGAAGTCTGTCTATCCCAGTTTTAAATATATTCAGTGGTGGCTTCATGAGTAGAGAATTCACAACTCCCAGCGAAAAATAAATTCTCCCCATCTCAGTTCTAACTTAACCAGAGACTCTGCCCCTGCAGCTTAGATTCCCTGACCAGTGGACTCAATCTTTCAGCACCTTCCTTACCAAGCCCCTTCAAAATCTTAAATTTCACACTGAGGTGAGTGGAAATGATTAGGTAAATTAGATATTTCTCCAGTCCTTTGGATACCTTTGCCAGAAGAAACGATAACTTAGTTAGGAGATTTAAAAAAAACTGCAGAAGCTGAAAATCCAGGTAGACAAGCAGAAGGCTGGAAGAAGGCTTGCTGTGTTCTTCCAGCCTCCTGCTTGTCTACCTAGCAGAAAAAGTAACAGCGAGCTTGCCAGACAAAGATTGTTGTGTTATTTCTCACCACTCAATGTCAGTGTTCTTGCTCAATGGCAATGCTGCATCCTGGAAATACTCTACAAACCTGATTGCAGTTTGCCATTGACCTGAAGGTTATAGGACTGATTGCAAAGCATATTATAATGATCTGAGCTTACAAATGTGTTTTATCATGCCTCTGGGAAAAGCCAATTTAACAAGATGAAAAATGTTCTCACTTAAGTTAGTGAGCACTGGAGCAAGCTATGGGCTTTGCTGGTTTTAGTTTGCGGGGTCAGCAGAAGGAAGTTTTGTTCCATTGTTGCTGTTACTCACTGGAAATTGCTCACCCAATTCCATGACTTGGCAAACATAGCAAACATGTCTTTTTCACAGAAAGCTCTGCAATTAGTTTGCTTAGTTTGAGCAAATTAATATCAACACAATTCATGTTGTTTCAAACATTCTTAGCTTAGTAAGAAATCAATTTTATTTATCTTTGCTTTTTTTAAACTTTTAGTATTGTTTTATTCCAAATTTCTAATGCAATTCTTTAGTTTCAAATCTGGCTTGTTCTTTAATTGATAAATTTCTTGTTACTACACTAAATTGTTCAAAGTTTGGGTGAAGATTTGTAGCTCGGGTGCTTGTTGTTGTGGTTCTGTTCACCGAGCTGGAAATGTTTGTTGCAAACGTTTCGTCCCCTGTCTAGGTGACATCCTCAGTGCTTGGGAGCCTCCTGTGAAGCGCTTCTGTGGTGTTTCCTCCGGCATTTATAGTGGCCTGTCCCTGCCGCTTCCGGTTGTCAGTTTCAGCTGTCCGCTGTAGTGGCCGGTATATTGGGTCCAGGTCGATGTGTTTGTTGATGGAGTTTGTGGATGAGTGCCATGCTTCTAGGAATTCCCTGGCTGTTCTTTGTTTGGCTTGCCCTATAATGGTAGTGTTGTCCCAGTTGAATTCATGTTGCTCGTCGTCTGCGTGTATGGCTACTAAGGATAGCTGGTCGTGGTGTTTCGTGGCTAGTTGATGTTCATGGATGCGGATCGTTAGCTGTCTTCCTGTTTGTCCTATATAGTGTTTTGTGCAGTCCTTGCATGGGATTTTGTACACTACATTAGTTTTGCTCATGCTGGGTATCGGGTCTTTCGTTCTGGTGAGTTATTGTCTGAGGGTGGCTGTTGGTTTGTGTGCTGTGAGGCACAAGTCCAGTAGTTTAAGTATGCCATCTTTGTTGATCGGTTCAACGTCCTGTTGTCTGTTCTGTATGTCCAGCAGGCTGGCTATTGTTTCTCTGGCTAGGGTTTTGTCAATAGAGGTGAACAGTGCCGTTATGTCGAATGAGACCTCATTCCTGAAGAAGGCCTCATGCCCGAAACGTCGATTCTCCTGCTCCTTTGATGCTGCCTGACCTGCTGCGCTTTTCCAGCAACACATTTTTAAGCTCAGTTTCTCCCATTGGCATGAGTTAAGCAGGAAAGATCTGGCAGCATTAGACAGGCAAACACTACAGGCCATTTTCGTACAAGATTCCACAGCCTGTACATTTTGGAACTGTTAACCTGTCGGTACTGGTCCTTGCTTGAGGGATCAATATCATCTAAAACAATCTTTGCTATGTGCAGGTAGATGTGCTCTTGTTTGGCATCATTTTCCTTTGTAGTGGTGCCTTTGTGCACTGAAGAGTGAGCCTTGTTTACAGGCCCAGGGCCTGGGAGTGCAGAGTTATGGGGAGCAGGCAGGAAAGTTCACAAGTAGATCAGCACAATCTTGTTGAATGGCAGCAAATGTCTGAGGGGCATAATGGCCTACTCTTGCTCCAATTTCTTATGTCAAGGAGCAGGGGAGAAGGCTCCCAGCCTTAGCTAAGCTGCCAGCCCTGCCCAAATGGTGGCTCGGAGTAGGGGTGCCATGAGCAACTGATAAACATGGACCTTGAGCCCAGCAACAAGAAGCATCATCAAGAGCAGAGGGTTGAAGAAGAAGAAAAATTGAGATAAGGAAACGGAACCACGCTCCTCACTGAATAGCTGTTAATATTTATTGCATTCCAGATTTCACGGCTGCCTGAGCTTTTTGGTCTCTTTGAAGATGGGCTGGGCATTTATTTGGGCAATAGGGTAGCAGCTGAGCACCACATCCTACCTCTGGCTTAATTAGGTCTGGAGTGGGAAGGCCTGGGCTTGGCTTTGCTACACTTGCAGACAGTTGAGGCCTTTAAGTGGCCAGTTAATGACCACTGAAGGGCCTCATTCCCCCTGCCATCGTTATGACCCAGCCTGCCGCCATGTTTTTGCAACAGGTAAACCTTTGCAACCACTCGTCCGTCAGAGAGGAAATGGGTCAGGGGTGTCCCTCACTGCAAAGACCTGATCACTTCCCATGCCTGGCAGCTAACACCCCTATAACCTGTCACCCTGAGACATCCAGGGTGGCTCTATGATTCTGAACCTAGAGTCCAAATCGTTCCAGGAGGCGACACCACTCCCAGGTGAGGCTCATGAGCAGAACAGTCAGCAGTTTCTGTTCAGTCACCAGCTCTCAGTATGGCCCGGGGTCCTGATTTCTGACACACTTCAGGCTTCTCAATTGCCTGATTATCTCATGATTCTGCAAGCCTTCATCAAGGGAGGGAACCTGAGTCACTCATCAGCGTTTGAACCGACAAATGAGATCTCCATCACTTCCACAAGATTCTTCCCTGTGTTTAAGATTAGATTAGATTCCCTACAGTGTGGAAACAGGTCCTTCAGCCCAACAAGTCCACACCGACCCTCCGAAGAGAAACCCATCCCCGTACATTTACCCCTGACTAATGCACCCAACAATATGGCAAATTCACCTCACCTGCACATCTTTCGATTGTGGGAGGAAACTGGGGCAAACCCACGCCGACAGGGAGAAAGCGCAAACCCCACACAGACAGTCACCCAAGGCCAGAATCGAACCCAGGTCCCTGGGGCTGTGTGGCAGCAGTGCTAACCACTGAGCCACCGTGCCACCCTTGTTTATGTTTGGCGTCCAGAGATTACTTGTTAGTAAATACAGAAAACCACCCAAGGCACAAAAGCTTATTAATTGCTTGCTTCAGCACAGTGCACGAGGGTCTGATCAAGTCCATGTGCTCTTTGCAATTAAATAAATGTAAAAGATAATTTAGCTACTGCTTGTTGTACTGAACTGTGGCACAAAAGCAATTATAATATTGTGGTGGGCGATTAACATATATGGGCGACACAATCGGAATTGTAGCGATTCAGGATCAAAGAACAAAAAAAGGCATCAATAAGACAAAGCCATAATTATTCCTGGCAAATTGCTAACTTTAGTCTGGTCCGTAGGGATATTAAATACAATGTTAAAACATGTGCTATTTGAAACAAACTAATTTCTCCTGGGGGAAAAAAACTTGCCTCCCAAACTTCACTTTCTTCACCATGAAACACTTATGAGAATGAAAGACAATTCAGTTGGAAGTGCTTGTAACTCAATATCCAGAAGCTCACAGGCTGGTAAATTGAGACATGACATGTTTATATGGAGTGATTCATGGCCTGACCAATAAATGGAATTAAGAAAAGAAAGGGAAAAGTAGTGAGCTGAGCAACAGACAGGGTGGACACAACGAGTAAGGCAAGGAATAGAAAAGGAAAAAGGGTCGAAAGCAACTGAGGGAGGCATGAGAACTTAAAGTTGTTTCATTAACATTTTCTTCATCTGGTTGGTAATTGACTAATTCTTTGGCTTAGTGGAGGCCTTCCCACTTTTAAATACAGCGAATACAGGCTCAGCCCTAAAAGGAGCTCCATTTACCTCTATATTGCCAAGTTTCATCATGTGCCAGCTCTTGTCTTGGTTTGATTTAATTTGACTTGGTTTATTGTGGTCACTTGTACTAAGAATGGTGAAAAGCTTTGTTTGCGAGCAGTATAGGCAAATCATAGTAAGCAAAGCCATACAGAGAATAGGGTGCTTAGCCGGGGTGAGGCACACAGGTTACACAGCACAGGAGGTGTGTGAAGCAAGATCAACATTAAAAAGATCAACATTAAAAAGATCAACATTTATTGAAGTTAGGGATTCCATTTGTCAATCTAATAACGGCTGGGAAGAAGCTGTTCTTGAACCTGCTGCTGCGTGTCTTCAAGTTTCAGCATCTTCTGCCTGACTGAAGAGGTTATAGGAGAGCATTTACCAGGGTGGGAGGGGTCTTTGATGATGTTGGCTGCCTTTCCATGGCAACAAGAAATTTAAATGGAGTCCACGGATGGAAGGCTGGCTTCTGTGATGGTCTGGGCTGTGCACACAACCTTCTGTAGTTTCTTACGGTCCTGAGCAGAGCAGCTGCTGTATCAGACCTTCATACATATGGATGGTATGCATTCTATGGTGCATTTATAAAAGTTGGTGAGGGTCCTTGTAGACATGCTGAGTATTCTGAGCTGCCTGAGGAAGAAGAGTAGAGAGTAGAGTAAACAGAATAGAGTAACTTTTACTTATCATTTCTGCCAAATACAACTGATAGAGTACGGGACAGTGTTCCTCCAGAACTGAGGGTGCTACATGGATAGCACAAACGACACAATTGTACACAGCATGAAGTGCGTAAGAAGTGCAAGTTACAGTGTAACAGAAGAATGATGGATAATAGACATTTTTCTAGCAGCAATACAGAAGAGCTTCAGATTGGAAAGAGTCCGATTATACTGTGTTAAGGATGGCTTAGCGGAGGAAACTGTTGCACGGTCTGGCCGCGAGAGACCGAATACTCTGGTATCCTCTGCCAGATAGTAAGAGGGAGATGGGTTTGAGTGAGGGGTGTGTGGGGTCTTCCACAATGCTGTTAGCCTTTCAGATGCAGTGTGTGGTGCAAATGTCTGTAATGGAGGGGAGAGAGACACCAATGATCCTCTCAGCTGACCTCACTATCCATTATAGGGTCTTACCATCTGAAATGGTGCAATTCCTGAATCAGGCAGTGATGCAGCAGCTCCGAGTACTCTCAATGAACTCTCTGTAGAATGTGGTGAGGATGGGGGATGGGAACTGGGCTTTCCTCAGCTTGCCCAGAAAGTAGAGACACTGCTGGGCTTTCTTGGTTATCGAGCTGATGTTGAGGGTCCAGGTGAGAGTGTACACTAAGAAATGTGGTGTTCTTCATGATCTCCACGGGGGGAGCTGTCAATGTCCAGCAGAGAGTGGTTACTCTGTGCCTTCCTGAAGTCAACAACCATCTCGTTTGTCTTGTCCACGTTCAGAGACAGGTTGTTGGCTCTGCACCAGTCCATTAGCCACTGCACCTCCTCTCTGTACACTGACTCGTTGTTCCTGCTGATGAGACCCACTACTGTCGTGTCATCAGTGAACTTGATGATGTGATTTGACCTGTACATTGCTGCACAGTCGTGTGTCAGCAGGGTGAAGAGCTGTGGATTGAGCACACAGCTCTGGGGGGCTCCTGTGCTCAGTGTGATGGTATTGGAGATGCTGTTCCCAATCCAGACTGACTGAGGTCTCCCAGTCAGGAAATCCAGGATCCAGTTACAAAGGGAGTTATTCAGGCCCAGGAGACCCAGCTTTCCAATCAGGTGCCGAGGAATGATAATGTTCAATGAAACATTGTTGTGCCTTCTTGATTGTTGTATCTACGTGGGAAGTCCAGCACAGATTGTCGGTTTAAGTCACTCTAAGGAATTTGTCGCTCTCCACCCTCTCAACTTCCACTCCATTGATGTAGATGGGGGCCATGTTCTCCTCCTTTCTTTCTGAAGTCAATGATCAGTACTTGAGTTTCGCTGACGTTGAGAAAAAGGTTGTTATCATTGCACCACAATACCAAGTCTTCTATCTCCTTTATTCTGACTCATTGCTGTTTGACATCCGTTCTACCACAGTGGTGTCAACAGCAAAGCTGTAGATGGCGTTCATTCAGAATTTGGCAACACAGTCATAGGTGTACAGGGAGTATATTCGGGGGTTGAGGACACATTCTTGGGAATTGAGGGTTATTGTGGAGGAGGTGCAGTCCTCTATCTTCAGTGATTGTGGTCTATGGATGAGGAAGTTGAGGATCTAATTGCAGAGGGTGGAACCAAGACCTAGGTCTCAGAGCTTTGAGATCAGTCTGGAGGTGATTGTGGTGTTGGAGTTGGAGCTGTAGGAGTCTCCCGGTGAGGAAAGGAGCAATATATTTTCTTGATCCAGTCCTAAGATTGGATGCTGCTGATGATGCTATAAACAATAAACTGCATTTGTGTCGCACACGAAATGCCGGAAATAGAAGCTTTCTTTTCCTGCTAACACATTGCCTGTTGCTACATAGATAGCAGGATATCATTATTTATTTCACACTTCCTTCAGTGAAAGAAACAATAACTGTTACATTCTTAGAAGAAATAACGAAGTATTTGACTTTTTGTGTGCAAGGTTCGGTTTAATTGGAGGATTTAAACATCCAGGGGTAAGTGGCTTGTCAAAAGGACAAGCAGGAAAGAAAGGGTGGTGGGGGTAGCTTTGTTAGTATGTGATGGAATATGCAAATAGCCATAAGCAGACTAGGATCAGGTGATGTAGAAACCATATGAGTGAGGTAAGAAGGCCAGTGAAATGATGCCACCTTCCCCAATGGCCTCAGGTGTGCCTGTACCCACAGTCACTGCCCCAGACGTCTGACTGGCCTTCTTGAGAGTGAACCCACAGAAAGCGACTGACCCAGTTGAAGTCCCTGGCCATGCACTGAGATCCTGCATGGTGGGACTATTTGCTGACACCTTCAACCTTTCCTGACTATGATTTGAAGCTCCCACCTGTTTCAGAAAGACCACCATTATCCCGGTGCCAAAGACATTTCAGGCAGCGTACCTTAATGTCTACCACCTGGTGTCTCTGATATCCATCACTATCAGAGGTTAGTAATGGCACACATCAACTCCAGCCCCCCAGATTGCCTTGACTCACTACAATTCTCCTCTCGCAATAGATCCATGGCAGAGACCCATTACCCCAGGACAGTCAGTGATCACGCCGACCACCCCCCCCCAACCTGCACTACACTCATCCCTGGAACATCTGGAAAGCAAGGACACATATGTCAGACTACTACTTATTGACTTCAGTTCAGCCTTCAACACCATAATTCCAGCTAAACTCATCTCCAAACTCCGAGACTTACGACTCTGCTCCCCCCTCTGCAACTGAATCTTCGACTTCCTGACCCACAGACTGCAATCAATAAGGATAGGCAACAACACCTCCTCCACCATAATCCTCAACCACCACTAGGCTATGTACTCAGCCCCTTACTATACTCCTTATACATTCATGACAGTGTGGCCAAATACACTTCTAGCTCCATTTACAAATTTGCTGATGATACCACAGAAGTGGATTGGATCTCAAACAGTGACGAGAAAGAGTACAGGAAGGAGATAAACACCTTAGTGGCATAGTGTAAAGACAACAACCTCTCCCTCAATGTTAACAAGATGAACAGCTGGTCATCGATTTCAGGAAGCTGAGTGGAGAGCACACCCATATCTGTGGCAATGGGGCTGAGGTGGAATGCTCGAGAGCTGCATGTTCCGAGGAGTGAATATCACCAACAATCTGTCCTGGTCCAACCCCGTCAATGCTACAGTCAAGAAAGCACGCCTTTACCTCAACTTCCTCAGAAGGCTAAGGAAATTCGGCCTGTCCACAATGACCCTTATTAATTTTTATAGCTGCACCATAGAAGGCATCCTAACCAAATGCATTACAGCTTGGTACGGTGGCTGCTCTGCCCAAGACTGAAAGAAACTATGGAGAGTTGTGAACACAGCCCAGTCCATCATGAAAACCAGCCTTCCATCCTTTGACTCTGATTACCCTTCCTGCTGCTTCGGGAAAGAAGACAACATAAAGAAGACCTCTCCCACCCCAGTTATACTCTCTCTTTTAACCTCTTCCATTGGGCAAATGATACAAAAGTTTGAAAACATGTATCAAAATATTTAAGTACAGCTTCTTCCCTACTATTATCAGACTTATGAATAGTCCTCCCATATATCAGAGTTGATCTTTCTCTGCACCTTCTCTGTAGTTGTAACATTACATTCTGCCTTCTATTCTATTACCCTGATGTATTTATGTAAGGTATGATTGGTCTGCTTAGCACACAAAACAATACTTTTCACTGTATCTCGAAACGTGTAACAATAATAATAAATTGCAAGCAATCAAGAAACAGAAGAGAGAAGGAGACACTGGTGAGTAACCTACAGGCTTCCTAACAATAGCTGTCCTGTAGGAGCCAGAATAAATCCTGGGTTAATGAGGGAATGAAAGAAAGGGTAGTACACTAATCAAAGGTGACTTTAATCTTTATGTAGATTGGGAATATTAAACTGGCAATGGTAATCATGAAAAAGATGTCATCGGGTATATTTGGGATGGTTTCCTGGAGCAGTATGTTGTGGGTCCAACCAGGGATCAGATATTTGGATTTGGTAAAATGTAATGAGACAGGTTTAATAAGTGATCACAGGGTAAGAGTCATCCTCAGGAACAGTGACTGTAACTTGATAGAATTCAGCATTCATTTAGAGCCAGAGAAACTTGGATTGGAAATAGCCAGATAGTAAGAGCTTCTTGGAATACATAAAAGGACAAAGAGAGGCCAAAGTGAGCAGAGAGAACAAAGTTGGGAAATTAATAGTGGGGACAGGAGATGGCAACGTAGTTGAATAAATACTTTGCAAGCGTCATCACAGTAGGGGACAACGGTGACCATGTAAGCACAGTTACTTGTCATAAGAACCCACCTGGTTCACTGATGTTCTTCGGGGAGGGAATCCTGACATCCTTACCTGACCTGGCCTATATGTGACTTCAGACAGCTTCATCTCTGTGATCCTCCTCTGAGCAGATCGTGATAAAAATCATAAGGCCATTGAAAAATTGTGTTCTTTTAATAAACACATACATCAATTAAATATAATTAACAAAGGTGTTCAAATTAATGCAGTAGGAGTGCATGGGAACTTCACTGACACATTCCCCAGGAATATGGTTAATCAGAATTGGCAGCTTTACTTCATTGGTGACCCACCAACTCTGGCCTTGACCTTTGCACTCCAACCCCAAATTTTGGAACTATGAAGTTTCACCCTGCTAAATGATTTTGAAATGATGGGATTTGTGACTGAAACAAAAGTGCAGTGTTGACCTTGCTCAACTGTTTGGGTTTGAATGATCTTTTGGTGGTTTTCCCAGTGGTCAAGGGAGCTGTGGAAGGCATTGACAATGACAGGTCTCAGAAGCAAGCTCCTGTGATCTGTGTAGCATTAAATTATAATCAGCCATTCACTTTGTGAGGAGTGGAAAAGGTCACTATCACTTTCACGAGTCAGTTATGATATGGCTCTCTGAATTAATTATAGTGTTTTTCTTGATTGTACATATTTCCATAATATATTGCATAAATTAGAGTTATAAAGAATATTTAATGAATGATAGCAAATGCGATAAAACATGACGTGAATGTAAGAGTGGAGTGCTTGATTTGAAGTCCTGTCAGTAGAGGCGTTTCACAAATAGTTTGTATGAGTTGCTAAGGCATCAGGTCAATGTATTTGACTGAGAGAAGGTTCCTGCTATCTCTAAACTCTGGAACATGTTACTTCCTTTGGGAAATCAGAATTTGAAGAAATAAGGTCAATCATTTTAAGTTGCCTTTCACAATTATTGAATTTAGAAATTGTTTTTTTCAAACTGTCCTTATCCTACCTTAGTAAGTAATATGAAATTGAAGCTGCTTTTAGATTCCAGGCTAATGACAATATCTCAGATTTAGACTACCACCAGCTCAATGGGCTGAATGGCCTACTCCTGTTGCTATGTTCATGTAGCTGTTTTTTTTCTTGCATCTCTCAGTCTTCCACAACCTCCTTATCCCTATTCTCACTGCCTCACTATCTTTGCATTCTCTCCCGACAAGAAAAAAAGATGTTCCCATGTTTAACTTATCATTAAACAATCAAACATCCAACAGTTTTGTCATTGCATTGACCACCATCCTTCTGCTGATGCTGATGAGTGCCCTGACTATTTATTTCCAGCTATAATCCATTCATCTTCAGCGATACACTGAACCTCTTCAATCCAATTTGCTTGTACATTTAAGCAAACATCAGATTGCAATAGATATCATAAAAATGATTTTATCCATTGATGTGCATCAAAATCTGGGTGTAATTCAGTACCTACTTTGAACTGGTACAAATTGAAGAAAATTTGTGTTTGTTGCTCATCGTCCTGGATAAACTGAGGAGTGCCCATTGATGCATATGAAATAGCAAGGAGATTTGGCAACAAGTGAGTGTCAGGAACATAGGAATAGGAATTTAGCCCATCGAGCTTGTTCCACCATTCAGTTAGATTATAGAAGATCATCTTCCGCAAAGCATTCTAATGTTTAATATAAGAGAATTAAAAGGCTGGGTACATGAATGGAAAGGGTTGAGAGTGATATGGATCAAGTACTGGCAAATGGGACTAGATTAATTTAAGAGATCTCTGGTTGGCATGGACGAGTTGGACTGAAGAGTTTGTTTCTGTGCTCTATGACTCTATGACTCTACAAATGACTAATGGTAGCCTAGAATTGGGATATTGTCTCTAGGTTGGAATCTTTAAGCAGCTCCAGTTTCTCCAGACTGGGAGAGAACATGAACAATCGTTACTTGGTCATCGTTCCTTGCTAGTCTGTCCCATCGATTGCTGTTTTCCCAACCTGCAGAATAAGATCTTTTACTGCTAGAATGACATTTTCATGTCACATGACAGACATTCTTTAGGCTCTCCCTGAATGAAATTGCCAATTTAAAAGCAATTTGAGCCAAAATGATGAGATGTTCTGAGGTCAGCCAAATTCATTTCACTTAGGGTTAACACTGTTGTCAGAGCAGAGACTTGCATCCCATCAGTTCATGATGACTTTGAACTCATCTCGCCGAGGTGAGAAGACAGTATACCAACCCTTTGCAACAGCCAGCCCTCATTTAATCTTTCAAGTACAGAAGTGTAGCACGCTGGACTAGCGCGTCACTAATTAGTGCTCCAACCCCCAGGGTAATTGAAATTGGGAACGTCATAATTTCGAACATGCTCAAAGTTCTTAATTTTGTGCAATTTGATGCAAAGAGCCATTCATGTTTGTTTGCAATGTCCAAACCTCCACAAGACCTGTCTTTTATTACAAGCCATTAAACTGCAGCTGTGCTATTAATTCCTTTACAAAAAAATACGGACTCCTCTTCGATCTTCTGTGATCATCGCAGATAGCGCTTATCTCAAAATGCTGCTGTAAATTCCAAGCATTTGTTGTCTTTTAAGTGCGGGAGCATCAAGCTGATACAATTAATGGCAGAGTGTTCAAATTGAATTGTTGTGAGAGAAATGGTTTATTTGGTGGAAATATAAGAAGAGGAGCAAGTGTAGGCTATTTAGCCTATCGTGTCCACTCTGCTCTTCAATATGATCATGGCTGATCAGCTAAAGAAGTATCCTGTTCCAGCTTTGTCCCATACTACTTGATCTCTTTAGCCAGAAGAACTACGTAGAACATAGAACATTGAACAATACAGCGCAGAACAGGCCCTTCAGCCCTCGATGTTGCGCCGACCTGTGAACTAGTCTCAGCTCGTCCCCTTACACTATCCATGTGCTTATCCAAGTTTTGTTTAAATCTCCCTAAAGTGGCTGATCTAATTCCTTCCTGAAAACATTCAATGTTTTGGCTTCAACCGCTTTCTGTGGCAAAGAATTCCACAGGCTCACCACTCTGAGTGATAAGATTTCACCTCCTCTCAGTCCTGAATAGCCTACATGCTACCTTTAGACTCTCCAGTCATCAGGAACAGCCTGTCTTTATTCAGTCTCGTCCTGTTAGAATTTTCTGTGTCTCTATGAGATAGAGCATGGCAAAAGGCCCTTTGGCCCATTTGAGTCTGTCCCAGTCAGAAACTATTTTACTACTATAACTCCATTTTCCAGCACTTGCCTCATAGCCTTGTATGCCTTGGTACCATAAGTAGGCAAAAGTGAGGACTGCAGATGCTGGAAATCAGAGTCAAGATTAGAGTGGTGCTGGAAAAGCACAGCAGGTCAGGCAGCTTCTGAGGAGTAGGAAAATGCCTACCTTGAAGAAGTTCTCTTCCTCTCTCCACAAGAATCTCAGTGAGTTTCTCTCTCACTGCAACCCCCAGGTCATCTCCTCTGCCCTGAAGCTCTTCAACCATATCCTGAAACAGACTTGCTACCACAGCCACATCTACTTCCTCAGTGCTTGCCTCCACAACCAACTGATCCCACATGGACATTTAAACCAGCACAGTTTGGACCCGAACAGGACAATCAGTACAGACTACAGATTCAAAACCACTAGCAACGGTTCTCCTTCAGGATCCTCCGCTCCACACTCTCAGCCATGTGCTGCCACCTTACCTCTCTACAGTCAACCCTGCCTCAACTGAGGGCCACACTCTCTCAGAACTGCAAAGGACCCCTTCTATACTATAAGCCTTCAGCCCTGATAAAGGGCTTTTACCTACTCGTCGGATGCTGCCTGACCTGCTGTGCTTTTCCAGCACCACTCTAATCTAGATCCTAGTACCGTAAGTTCATATCTAAATATTCCTTCAATGTTACGAGGGTTTCTGTCTCTATCAATTTTAAACACAGTAAATTTCAGATTCCTACCAGCCTCTGGGTGAACAAGAGCTTCCTCACATCTTCTCTAAGCCTCCTGCCTCTTACCATAAGTCTATGTCCCTCGGTCATTGATGCCTCCAACAAGGGGAAACGTTCCTTCCTGTCTACCCTGTGTATACTGCTCATAACGTGACACATTTCAATCATCTGTCTCCTCATTCTTCGAAACTCCTGTGAATATAGCCCTAACCATTCAGGCTGTTTCCATACGCCATTTCTGTCATCCCAGGAATCAGTCTGGTCTGTGCTAAAAATAACCATGCTTTCTCATCTTTGCTCAGACTGGTGGGTGTTGTTGTCAGCATGTACACAGAGTTGGGGAAGGCACGGCTGCTTTGATCTTCCATTCAGTGTGATTGCTAGGGTAGTGCAGAGTGACTCCAATTCCATTCTGGCTAGGGTTACCATGAGGAGCTCTCCTTTTCAATCTCTCCCCTTTCCTGGGTCATGGTGACCCTCAGGTTAAACCACCATCTCCCTCTAATGAGAGGGCAGCCCTATGGTCCTGGTAAGACTTTGGCGACTTTACCTTCACTAAAATGACACGCTGATTCCAATCTCTTGGTTCAAACATCTGGCAGATTCTGACTTGGTGGGATATTGGATAAGCAAGAGAGATTTACGAAGGTGACACCAGTCATACAGAACATAACAACGCAAAAAAAAAATGATGAACAGATTTGGTCTGCCTTCTCCCGAAAAGAGAAAGTTGAAGAGTGACAGAATCGAAGTGTTTAAAATGAGGGTCATGGAGTCAGGAGATTTTTTGATTGAATAAGGCAGGGAGAATATTACTATTTCTGGGGAAGAGCATAACTGGAGGCTGTCAATATAAGATTGTCATCAAGAAATCCAACTGGGGATTCAGAAGACTTTTTTTTTACCCAGTAGTGTTAAAAAAAAAGCATGTGGTCACGGTGAGTGTTTGAAATGGATTATGCAAATGTGTTTAATCAGACGCTCGGTGAGCAGCTGATGGACAGGGGATTAGAAGGTTACGTTGATAGAGTTAGGTGAGAAGGAATGGGAGGGGGCTCCAATGCAGTATATAATTTTCATGTACTTCTGGGCCAAAGTGCCTGCATCTGCACTGTTTATAGTTTGAAATGTGTATATGCAACATGGTGTGTTTTTACCACAACCAACGTCTAATTTTGGTTCCTGGATCAGTTACTGAGAAGCAGAAGAAACCCAGCTTCATGAACCCGATCTTTAAACCTGCCCTACCTCTCAGTCAGGGTGCACCTGCTATGCTTTTCCAGCACCACACCCTCCACTATTGTCAGTGACAGGCAGCTGAGAGTCTCCCTTGAGACAGAACAAAGAAGTCTGCAATACAATTACTTAACCTACAGTTGGTCCCTCTAGTAGGGAGGAAGTTGCAACAAAGGAAGTGAACACTAGATCAGGGTAAATGCTGCATCGTTGTTCGGGGCCTGGGGAGGTGAACGGACAACATTTAAAATCTCTTATTGCACAAAAGGATGGTTGATTAGGTTTGCTGCAGGGAGCAGAAGAGGTTCAGGAGAGGGACATGTACTTGGAGGTGGAATCATGCTGGAGGTAATGCAAATGATGTAAGGTTACCTAATGGATGGAGTAATTGGAGGATGCAGGCTGAATTTCACAAAGTACAGTCACATCAAGGAAATGGTTAGCGTAGGATCACTGGGATTGGATTGATTAATTTAAAACACTACACTTCCAGCTGAAGAAAATATTTGCTTTCCTGTTGTTTTGCATGACTCTGAAAAGGTTAATTTTAGATTAGATTCCCTACAGTGGGGAAACAGGCCCTTCAGCCCAACAAGTCCACACCGACCCTCTGACTAGTGCACCTAACACTATGGGCAATTTAGAATGGCCAATTCACCTGACCTGCACATCTTTGGACTGTGGGAGGAAACCCACACAGACACAGGGAGAATGTGCAAACTCCACGCAGACAGTCGCTTGAGGCTGGAATCGAACCTGGGACCCTGGTGCTGTGAGGCAGCCGTGCTAACCATTGAGCCACCATGCTGAAGAATGCACTAAACTCCACCCAGTCTGATTACGTCACAAACACTTGAATGGAGAAAAGGCAGAACTGTTTGAGATCTCCAAAGTGGCAGAACTGTAACCCTAGGTCTCTTCGGAGTGTTTGTAACAGTTTGTAACATGTGGTGATGTTCAAACACACATCTGGGGCAGGTGAATCTTGAATCCAGACCTCTGACCCAGGTCACACGAACCCCTATCTTACTGAAACAACTTGTCGGTTTGTTATCATTCGATAAACAACATCTTCTCATCTGACCTACTTCTCAATAGATTACATCATGATTTCCCACTATCATTTTAGACCATGATTGCCCTGCAGACTCAGTCATAAAATAAGACAGTGGCAGAAATCTACCCAACAGTGATTGGCACCAGACACTCATACAACACTTGTTAATCGTCCAAATAGACATGCAGGAACAAAATCTGGTATGTTCTCTTTTAAAAGGTATGTACTCAAGAAGCTTGACACCACCCAGTTTAAAGTTTGTCAGTAGCCTTCTTGCACTTCCTTTGTCTTGACCAGCTGTCATGTGTCCGATGTGCAGAATGCACTGCAGTGACTTGTTAAGACTCTTGTGACATCACCTTGCAAATCCGTTACCTCTCGCTCCAAGAAGATAAGGATGGTAGGTGTGAAGGAAGACCACTACCTCCAACTTGCTCACCACCCTGACTTGGAATGTGTACCTCCCAGTAGTTCCCCATGAGACTCTTGGAACTCTCTCTGCCTTGCAACAAACACTTCACCACCACAAACTGCAGCTGCTCAAGAAGCTGGTTCATTACCACTTTCTCGAGGGCAAGTAGTGGTGAGGAATACATTTTGCTCTGGCTAACGTTGCCTGCGTCCCAAGAATGAAAACTGAAACAAGTAGAGAAAGGTGTCCTGATGGCTGATTTGCGATGGTACAGTCACAGTTGTCCCATTGCCAGCAGTTCCTCGCTCCCTGAAGGCCTGAAACATATGCCTGTGTCTCTGCCTCCCAATCTCAGAGATAGGCACAAGTAATCTGTCTGGGAAAGGCTCGAGCCCCTGTGTTGATTTACAGCAGTTATTTCAGTGCTGTGAAACCTGGCAGACACACTCAGGCTTTCCTCATCGCCTTGCTCAGGGCAAGTCAGTCGGCAGCGCCAATTACAGACCCAGGTATAAATCAGGGAGCAATACGAACTGAAACTGATTATTCCTCCAACACCAGGCCACCTTGTGATTTAAAACACAATTATTATGCCGACTAGATGGATACTAAAGCTCTGAGATGGGCTCAGCATTGCAGGTGGAAATTTATTCTGCTGCATCTGGGAATCCCAAATAGCTAATGCATGGCTTTTAATATTGCACTGTAGTTTGGTGCTAGTTTGTGTTCCAATTGAATATCGCAACTACTTAAACAAAGGTGGTAGTTCATGCTTTAATTGCTCTGCATTGATGTTGCAAAGCTTTGTTTATCCTGTTTATTAATGAGTGTTTACATTCTGAAAGGATTTGGATGCCAAGTATTTATGTGTCATTTGAAAGTCAGGGCAGAATCTTTTTTAACAGACAGTTTGTCATGCGCAGTGCCAGTGGAAGCCTCTAGATACCCTTGGTCACTCGTAGAAGGAAGATTGGTCATGATCCCAGCTGGTGGTAATACAGGTGTCCCTGATATCCCCCATTCTACAAGAAAAGAGAGGGATTGCTGGAGGAGTGGGGGAGGAGGGATGAATTAGGAGGTCGAAGGGGGTGGTGTTGGTGAGCTGCTCAAGTGTGAGATGGTTAGTTCACCCTTAGCCCTATTGAGACCCTTTAGTTTCCAATGAAAGACCACCTTGGGACTTTATTCCACCTCCCTTGCCATAAAACACTGGTGTAGCAGATGGAAAGAAAAGGGACACGTTTTGCCGAGCATCTCAGCCAGGGCAACAGGGCTGACCTGACCTCCCAGTCACCGCCCAGTCACTGCCCACTCCCTTTTCGATATGACCCTCCTTGCCCTCCTCCATTGCCACAACGAATCAGACCACAAATTGGAGAAACAACACCTCATCTTCCGCCCGTGCAACCTACAGCCCAGAGGACTCAACATTGAGTTCTCCAATTTCAAATAATCTCCTTTCCCATCTCCCAACTCCCTTTCCAGTCCATTCCCCTTGCTTCCACTCCTCTGCCTTTTAAATGTTCCAATTGTACCAGCCTCTACCATTTCCTCTGGCAGCTCATACACGTACCACCTTCTGTGTGGAAAAAGTTGCCCCATAGGTCTAAATTTGATGGTACCTCATTGGCTGCAAAGTGCTTTGGACATGTGATGATAAGGTCCTAGGGAGTATTGCTGAACAAAGAGACCTTGGAATGCAGGTTCATAGCTCCTTGAAAGTGGAGACGCAGGTAAATAGGAAAGTGAAGAAGATGTTTGGTATACTTTCCTTTATTGGTCAGAATATTGAGTACAGGAGTTGGGAGGTCATGTTGCAGCTGTACAGGACATTGGTTAGGCCACTGTTGGAATATTGCATGCAATTCTGGTTTCCGTCCTATCGGAAGGATGTTGTGAAACTTGAAAGGGTTCGGAAAAGATTTACAAGGATGTTGCTATAGGGATTTGAGCTATAGGGAGAGGATGAACAAGCTAGGGCTGTTTTCCCTGAGCATCGGAGGCTGAGGGGTGACCTTAGAGGTTTATAAAATCATGAGGAGCATGGATAGGATAAATGAACAAAATCTTTTTCTGGGGTGGGGAGTCCAGAACTAGAGGACAAAGGGTTAGGGTGAGAAGGGAAAGATATAAAAGGGACCTAAGGGGCAACATTTTCACACAGTGGGTGATGTGTGCATGGAATGAGCTGCCAGAAGAAGTGGTGGAGGTCGGTACAATTGCAGCATTTAAAAGACATCTGGATGGGTACATGAATAGGAAGGGTTTAAACGGATATAGGTCAAGTGCTGGCAAATGGGACTAGATTAGGTTAGGATATCTGGTCGGCATGGACGAGCTGGACTGAAGGGTCTGTTTCCTTACTGTACATCTCTATGATTCTACGATCTGAGGTTGTGAAC
Source organism: Chiloscyllium plagiosum (assembly GCF_037043375.1). NCBI lineage: Eukaryota > Metazoa > Chordata > Chondrichthyes > Orectolobiformes > Hemiscylliidae > Chiloscyllium > Chiloscyllium plagiosum. The sequence goes on from NW_028270174.1 coordinate 14,969,328, forward strand.
TATGCTAAATAAATGAATAGCATTTTTCTTCTGGAAATATTGGATTACCTACAGTGTGGGAACAGGTCCTTCAGCCCAACAAGTCCACACCAACCCTCCGATGAGTAACCCACCCAGTCCCATTTCCCTCAGATTAATGCATCTATCACTATGGGCAATTTAGCATGACCAATTCACCTGGCCTGTACATCTTTGGACCATGGAGTAAACTCACGTAGACACAGGGAGAATGTGCAAACTCCACACACAGTCGCCCCAGGCCAGAATCAAACCTGGGACCCTGGTGCTGTGAGGCAGCAGCGCTAACCATTGAGCCACCGTGCCACCCAAGCCATTCATTTGGAGAACTCCATTTAATCATTCACAGATTTGATTGTGTCTCTCTTTTATCCTTCCCCCATTGTTTAATAGCATTGAAACTTTGCCAGGTTACCTTTCTGTGTCCCATATTTGATTTTCAGTGTTATTGGTAAATATTATTTCTTCCTTGACAGTCACCAAGGAAGGAATTTTGAATTCTGATATTGTTGCTGTTTGAGAGGTATCACTTAACCTTTGTTGTGCAACAGGTTTTTTTGCTCCTGACACATGTCAGACATCTTCGTTCCAAGGATGAGTTCGTGTTACATGCAAATTGTGCAGAACTGCGGTTCTTGATAGAAGCATTTGAAATGAAAGTCAACCTTTAGCTTTTCATCAAGGATGTTGAGACAGCTGACTGACAAGTTAGCCAATAGCACATTGATTGAAGTCAGAGTCTCATGATTCCTCTTCTCGCATTCTATTGTTTAGGTTAAGTTAATCAATTTAAAGCCAATCAATGCAGTGAAGTTCTTGCACTGAGGTTTATTCAGCAGGAAAATCTATCAGAAAGGTTGCTGCACGAAAATGGGAATTATTTTGTAAAGCAAAGTTCAACCCTGAAATACAATCAGCTTTGTAAATGTACCTCTGATTTAATAACCCATTTGCATATACACACACACATATATATATAAAATATATCATATGTATATAATAGGTCAGGATTTTCCAATTGCCAGACAGTCATTATGCCAGCGTAGATAGGAGTTGTGCATCAGGAACATATGGAATTCCCATCATACCACATCCTGAAGGAAACGCCCTGAAAATGTGATTTTCCACTGAGCAATTCCACTGTTCCTGGATACCTCTGAAAATTGCCATTTAAGTCAGAGACTTCGAATGGCTCTGATGAGATGAAATAAAATAGTTACTCAGGAAGAGTTAGACCATGTATTTAATAGTCTAATGCCCGCTGTTCAGCAGACCCAGTACTTAGTTCACATACTCCCAATGGCACATCCTTCAGATTGTTTACACCTACCCCCCACAGATCCTGACATCATACCTCCCTGGAACCCCACCCTCACAGATCCTACTGGGACACCTCCCTGGAACCCCACCTCCACAGATGCTAATGTGACACACCCCTGGAACCCCACCCTCACAGATCCTACTGGGACACCTCCCTGGAACCCCACCCCCTCACAGATCCTACTGGGACACCTCTCTGGAACCCCACCTCCACAGATCCTAATGTGACATCTCCCTGGAACCCCACCCCCACAGATCCTAATGTGACACTTCCCTGGAACCTCACCCTCACAGATCCTAATGTGACACATCCCTGGAACCCCACCCCCACAAATCCTAATGTGACATCTCCCTGGAACCCCACCCCACATAGAGTCATAGAGATGTACAGCATGGAAACGATCCTAATGTGACACGTCCCTGGAACCCCATCCTGCCACCAGACCTGATTTCTCCCACGCACCCCAACGTACTTTAAACATTGCATCATTTTGCTTGCAAACTTGCACCTTGCCTATCTGCTATCTTGACCCCTACCCAACTGGCACTGTATTTACCGAACATCCTGGCTCCCTAGTCACCTGATCCGCAACTCCCCACCACCGCATTATCTGGCAACATACCCTAATGTCCTTCATCCTCAGCTGGCACACTGACTAACCAGCATCGTAAATTCTTGGGTCCCTCACCAGCTATCACCCTAGTAAGTGGGTTTCCTACCCCCATCCATCTGGCACTCTGACCTCACACTAAACTTGCAGCCTTACCTTTTGACAGCAACTATCAAGATGGCTGTCAGGGCTTTTACATTTTGAAATACAGCTGCTGTGAAAAGAAGACACAATTTGCCTTCCTCTGAGAGGTCTGAGCCAGAAAAGGACTGTTGGAATGGAAGGACAGCTCTGCATTTCTAATCACGCGTGTACCAGCTCTCTGCAAGAATACCTCATGTGATGCCAAGTCCTCCATTCCCTGGAGCCATGCATTGTTTTCCCCTTCAGGTAATCACCCAGTTCTCTCTTGAAAGACATGATTGAAACAGCTTCCTGCAAGCTTTCAGGCAATAAATCCTATAGCATTAAACAGACTTAGGGGCATGCTGTGGTACAGTGGCAGTATCCCTACCTCAGAACTAGGAGGTCGATGTTCAAGTCTCAGCTACCCCAGAGATTGATTCAAGAAACTGCTCCAAGATTGGCAGGGGAGTTTCTACTGGTGTCCAGCCCCAGTAGTCATTCCCCAGTCAATGAAATGATAATTGGGTGATGGCCTGATTGCTGTTTGTGGGGCCTTCCCCAACGTGACTGCTGCACATCACCATCCCACAGTGAACACACCTCAAAAGAACTTAATTAGCTGTCAAGCACTTAGAGCCTGAACTTCAGAAAGATAATGCACATTCTTTCTTTCCAAAACCCACCTGTTTGATAAGTTATAGAGTCATAGTTGTTGTATTTTCCAATATTTCTGTGACTCTCTATCCCTTTCCCTTACCCCTCTGTAAACATATCTGGGAGTGGTTTATTTCAGTGTTAACCACTCTATAGAAAGGATGAGCTGTGCTATTGAACCTAGGATGCCCTTTCAACTATCCAAAACCTGGCTATCACTGACAGGCACTTCCTAGACAGCCTCCTCCTTTGCCTGTGCCCACCGTGTAGAGCAACAATGGAAGTGAACCATGCAAGGCAGAATTGTACAAACCAGGAAATATCACTGACATTCAAGCGGGAATGTCTGAGGAACAGTAAACAAAAATTTTGTCAAGGTTGGTGTCCTGGGGAATCAGTGGAGATTGCACAGTCTTAATTTTGAAATATTGCAGCTGCGGCAAGTGGATGAAGGACAGCTCATTTGTAGCCTAGGAGAAAAGAGAGACACCTCAAATTTACTGGTTGTTGCAACATCAATATAATAGAGATAGGAATAGTGTCACTCTGTCACAAATAACAGTCCTTAAAGGGGTATAAAGCACATAAGTGAATTGTGCTCCTCAGATCAGCACCTTATGGTTATGGGTGAACAAGGAGTTAATAAATTAATCCTTACCAACTTCTGGACAACATGATATTATTGCTCAAGAGTGCTGTTGGAATACTTATTCCCATCTTATCTGCAGATATTTGGTCTGTTTAGTGTAATGAGGCTGCACACAGCTGGGAGTGTATAATAGGCTGTCAGTTCTGATTACTGGGCTTCTGCTGGCATTGCTGAGCTGTTCACTAAACTGCTCCTTTTATACAGCCATCTCAGTAAAGTATTAAATAATATTAATGCATTTCAGACAGCTTGGGACTCCATTAAGTAAATAGAGCATTCCTGATTTCTTTATACCAACAAAATAAACCTTTCCTGTTGCTGCTGCGCAAACTATTTCTTCCTCTCCTGATGCCCTAGCCTTCTACAACATCCTTCATTCCATTCTACTGTGGGCTCAGTGAGCTTCAGCAACTTTATCTGAAGTCTTAAGTGCTGCCTCGAGAAATTTTGCAAAGGTACAAAACATAATTTCCGTCATCTATTCATTTATAACCTGAAAGATCAACTCCTCAGGAAGACCCATCCACCAAGAATGGTTCACTGGTCATACGCTCCTCTTTGAGTCATCTTTGTCAGCCTGGAATGTGATTTTAAATCTTGACTGGCTCTTCAATGGAGGAAGATTAGAATGCTATACTGTCAAAGCTGCTGTCTCTCGGATGACACAGTAAACTATAGTTTCACTTGTTCTTTTGGGTGGATACAAAAGGTTACATGAAAGCTGTTATAAACAAAACCCTTAAAATCTCTTGTTCTTTCCTAACAATTAGCACATCCTCAGAATGTCTCAAATGTTTGAAAATTACAAAGTAACTCTTCAAATTGTGTTGGTTGGCATGGCAGACAATTAACATGTAACAGCCCCTAGAACAGGAATGAAATGAATTACCCTGTTGAAAGGGTAAATGTTGGCCAGATACTGGGAGAAAACTCTATTTTTCTTCAAATAGTATTATGATTCTATTGCATCCACTTGACCAGTCAACACCTTCAAGATTAGAGTGGTGCTGGAAAAGCACAGCAGGTCAGGCAGCATCCAAGGAGCAGGAAAATCGACGTTTTTCTTCATACCCCAATACTTGTTTTGCACTCAGCTTGTCTACAGTAGTATCCAAGGGGCACTGAGACTCCAGGGTAATCCAGAAGGATTAATAAATGTACAACTTAATTTACGGAGCTACTGAAGAGAGTGCAACAGTGATGTTCATTAATCTACTTAACGATCTAATCATGATGTGGCTTAAAGCTGAGTTTAGTTTGCACATTGCATCCTTGTTGAACTCCATGACCCAGTTCTGACCCTTCAGCTGAAGGTTCTGACTCATGGGTGTTAAACAATTGAAGATTTTCAAAGCTGCCCTGTATTGATTTTTATCAACAAAAGTGTTAAGGGACTAACGCTGACAGGTGAAGTTAATCTACCAATTCCCCCATCATGTATTTAAATGGAGGAAGGGGCCCTCCTGTCGTAATGTCTCTACCCTGGACCAGGGTTCAAGGTCCACCTGCTCCAGAGGTGTGTAATAAATCTCTAAATAGGTTCCCTAGATAAATAAGTTTTAAAAAAAAGTTTAAATGGAGGAAGATATTCGAGGGGCTTCTCCTAACTCAAAGGGTTGTATTTTATCATTGCAAATTGAGTGCTGCTCACCCCCATCTATTCAAATATAAAACATACCATGAAAATGGTGGGTTGGAAACCTGAAATTGTCACATGAGTCTTCAATATTATGAAGACAAGCGAGTGATAATTTCAGACGCTCACCCAGTTCTGTCGAAGTCTCACCTGACCCAAAACGTTAACTCTGGTCTCTGTCCACAGATGCTGCCAGACCTGCTGAGCTTTTCCAGCAATTTCTGTTTTGTTTCAGAGGCTCACCCACTGTTTTGAGAAAAGGCAATTAACAAAGCTATTGAGTATGTTGAAGACCCTACGTCCTCATTGTCACCTTCATTTTCTCGGTGATCTGATGGAGAACAGTTTGAGAGTGATTCTTATACCAGCTGTGAGGATGTGGCGCAGTTAAAGGCAGAAGTACAGCTTGTGGAGGAATTGTTGTTCTGTGCATGAACTGGGACAGAGTTCACAGGCTCCTGGTCCTGCCCCTTGACCAAGGCCCCCACCCGTGAGCTGAACAGTGACTTCGCTGGACCACTGGGCCCTGGTTATTGGGGTCTGATCCAATCCCTGTCTCAGACGCTGGCACTGTATGGCATCAGGGTTGGTTGGTGAAAGGTGGCACTAGTTGGACAGTATTAGACTTCATTCCTTCACTATTTTGGGATTATCATTACAAAGAAGGAGACTAAGAGGGCAGGGCATACTTAAATTGTGACCATGACTGATCTCCATTTAAAAAAAAGAACGAGGAGCTGGAGTAGACAATTGAGCCTCTCGAACATGCTCCACATTCAGTATAATCATAGTTGATCTTGTCTTGATCGGCCTGAGCTCCACTTTCCTGTCTGCTCCCCATAATCCTATATCCCAGAAATCTGCTCTTCTCATCCTTAAATTTATTCAGTGTCCCAGCATCCACCACACTCTAGATTAGTGAATTCCACAGAAACAGGACAATTAGCAATGTTTAATCTTGATAGACACATGAATGGGAAGTGAACAGAGGGATAGAAATCATGCATGGGCAATGAATAGCAGGTCTAATTAAGGACTAGGAAACAACACCGGCTTGGTGGGCTGAAGGGCCTGTTCCTGTGCTGTATTATTGAATCTTAGAGTAGTACAGCATGGAAACAGACCCTTCGGTCCAACCCGACCATGCTGACCAGTTGGCACAATCCAATCTAGTCCCATTTGCCAGCACATGGCCCAGATCCCTTTAAACCCTTCCTATTTGTATACCCATCCAGCTGCCTTTTAAATGTTGGAATTGTACCAGCCTCCACCACTTCCTCTGGCAGCTTGTTCCATACACGCACCACCCTCTGTGTGAAAAATTTGCCCATTAGATCCCTTTTAAATTTTTCCCCTCTCACCCTAAACATATACTCTCTAGTTCTGGACTCGCCCACCCCAGGGAATAGAGCTTGTGTATTCACCCAACCATGCCCCTCATGATTTTAAAAACCTCTATAAGGTCACCTCTCAGCCTCTAATGCTCCAGCGAAAACAGCCCCAGCCTGTTCAACCCCTCCCTTTCGCTCAAACTCTCCAACCCTGGCAACATCCTTGTAAATCTTTACTTCACCCTCTCAAGTTTCACAACAGTGAAGAAATTTCTCCTCACCTCTGTTTTAAATTTGCCATCCCTTCGCCCATAACCAAAGGAGGTCCCTCCCTTGATGCCTGACCAGGAGCCAAGCTCCTCCTCGCATTGCCAACTAGCACCTTGCCAACATGTGCCTGCTAATTGGTCATTCAAGACTGTGCCAAGCTGAGACATGCCAAGGTGGAAGCACGAGGGCATAGACCAATCACTCTGCCCTCCTCACCCTCCAACCCTTCCCCTGAAAATGGTAAAGTCCAGCACCATATTCCTGATTGCACCTACTTACAGAATCCACTTTCTGTCATGGCTGCTGCACATGGTGGCGAAGCTTCAGAAAGTAGATCAAAGGGAGGATCCAGGAAAGACGAGCAAAAAAAATTGCATTCAAGAGTCGAAGCTGCAGTGACTGTAAGACCAGAAATGCAGAGATACCTGAATTAAAAGTTTTTTTTTGTTGGTTTATTTCAACTTCTCTCTCAACACTAACTTCTGCTCAGGTGATCTTGTATTTCTGAGTTTGCTATGCTCACTGTCAGAGAACCATTAAATCAGGCAGCATGATGGCTCAGTGGTTAGCACTGCTGCCTCACAGTGTCAGGGACCTGGGTTCAATTCCCGTATCGGGCAACTGTCTGTGTGGAGTTTGCACATTCTCATCGTGGGTTTCTTCCGGGTGCTCGGGTTTCCTCCCACAATCCAAAGATGTGCAGGTCAGGTGAATTGGCCATTCTAAATTGCCCATAGTGTTAGGTGCATTAGTCAGAGGGAAATGGCTCTAGGTGGATTACTCATCAGAGGGTCGGTATGGACTTGTTGGGCCAAAGGGCCTGTTTCCACACTGTAGGGAATCTAACCTAATCTAAAAAGTAAATTCTGAGGCTGAGCAATCCTAAATAGAAGAAGCTGCTGTTTTGGTTGAACAGCAGTCTCTCAGTTCCTGTGCTTAGCCCCATTATCCCGCACTCTCTTTGAATTCAGCAGACCATTCAGATCATTAAAGGAGGGGCACTCATGATGTAATGAAAACAAAGCAACAAAAGCAGTTGTCGAACGTAAAATCTTGGAGGCGGTGTTTGGATTTGCTAGCTCTCCCCAAAGACTTTTTTTTAACCTAAAGCTCCACTTAGCCTCCTGGGTCAGTAAATAATGAATAGTGCAAGGGACAAATAGTGTCAGTTGCCATTTCTTTTTGTTCAGTAGATGTTTCAAATCCTCTGGGTGCCTGTAGTTGCTTTAATGTATGCTTGCAAAAGATCATTTCCAACTCCTTTTTCATGCATTCTGCTTTGGAGGAAGGATAGCAGTTGTAATGCTGAGAGTAGAAGTTAAAGGTGATATTCCAACATGATGGGAGAAGCTAATGATAACTGTTGCATTGGTCAGTTGCAATCTTGTTTCACTGAGGTACCAATAACAACAGAGCTGTGGATCAGTAAAGGAAAGTCATTTTGTAAGAACTGTAACAAACACTACATTGGACAAACAAGCAGAAAACTAGCCACCAGGATACATGAACATCAACTAGCCACAAAACGACATGACCCTCTCTCACTAGTATCCTCACACATGGATGAGGAAGGACACCACTTCGACTGGGACAACACATCCACCTTAGGACAAGCCAAACAGAGACACGCACGAGAATTCCTAGAAGCATGGCATTCCAAACGGAACTCTATCAACAAACACACGAAGATAGACTCCAACTACTATCCCCTGAGAAAAAGAACAGGAAATGACATCACCAACCGAAAGAAACCCAAGCATATAAATAGAAAGCAGGAATCATATACACTGCTTCACCTGAGGCCCACTGAAGATGTTACCTAGTAGGGTGACAAAACATCTGGAAATGAACCTCCCAGCTCAGCGAGCAAACCTACATCCGGAACCTCAACCTGAGCTACAAATCTTTTCAAAACTCGCTAAAAGAAAGTCAGTTGTGTTTATATATCCATTCACATCCTCCGGACTTCTTTGAACATTTCACAAGCAATTCCTTCTTTCTAATATAGGAATCATTAAACGTACAAAACAACTAAGGTTCCTGTAGTCTACCTCGAATTACCCTGGGTAGATGCATGATCAAATGATAACAGAAGTATTACCTCATCATAGCTTATATCAGACCAAATATGAAATAAGGAAATCTTCAGTCACAGAGAATCACAGCTGCAAAGTCACCTGTTTCTTATAAGTATGCTACACTTACAGAGCCGTACAGTCGTACAGCATGGTCCAACCAGCCTATGCCGAACATAATCCCAAACTAAACTAGTCCCACCTGCTCCTGGCCCATATCCCTCCAAACCTTTCCTGTTCATGTACTTATCCAAATGTCTTTTAAGCGTAACTGTACCCATGTTACATAATCGTTGCTGTTTTATATTGACAAATGAAGCTGTTATTTTGTTATGGGCATAGTACTATACAATAATGGGAAAGAAATAACCAGCTAATTGTTTTCTTTTAGGCCATCACTGATTAAGGGATAACTAATAAATAGGACACCAGGGAAGCTCCTCTGCTCTTACTTCAGATAGCAATTAAAGACTTTTAATATCCACTGAAATGAGTCTTAATTTGAATGCTTCAATTAAAGGACAACATCTCAGCAATACCATGCCCTCTCAGTATGGTACTCCACTATGCTCCACTATGATCCCGGTTGTTGTTACTAATGGATAAGTCAGATCCCAGACTGAAGTCTAGTTCATATTTTGATCAAATTTAATTTTCCTGATGAAGGGCTTTTGCCCGAAACGTCGATTTTGCTGAAGCTCCTCGGATGCTGCCTGAATTGCTGTGCTCTTCCAGCACCATTGATCCAGAATCTGGTTTCCAGCATCTGCAGTCATTGTTTTTACCATATTTAATTTTAGTTTGGTTTTAACAGGGGGGGGGGGGGGGGGGGGTCTTTCATTGGTGAATAAGCACGCACCATTGCATATTTGGGATTTAAAAATATTACAGAGAAACATGGCATAAACCAAATAATTTACATACAATACATGAAGAAACTCAACAGGTCTGGCAGCATCTATGAGAAGAAAGCAGAATTAATGGTTTGAGTCTGGTGACTCTTCTTCAGAACTGTTAGTAGCATGATGCCGAAGTGTGTGAGGAGAGGGGAGCAAGGAGAGAGGTGGGTGGATAGTTGGAGATGGAGCCCAGAAAGAGAGATGGAGAGAGCGATGAAAGGATTAGGTAAACAAGGAGATGATGGTAGCAGGCCAAGACAGAAAGAAAGCTGAATAAAGGATAATAAGAGCCAAGAGTGAGAAAATGAGAGAGCTGTACTGAATGCAACCCATATAATGTGATAATGGGCCTAGGATTATATGGGACTGAGTGAGTGTGCTTAAAGCAACACGTCATAACTGAACTGTATGTGGGGTGGATAAAAAACATGGAAGGATAGAATCAGGCTCTAAAGTTGTTGTACTTGATGTTATGTCCTCGAAGGTGCAGGACCCCAAGTGGAAAATGAGATGTTGTGAGATGTTGTTCTTCGAGCTTGTGTTGAGGCTTGCTGGAGCAATGCAGCCGGCCTGAGACAGAGATGTTGGCTAGGTAATATGGTGGTGTGTTGGCAGGCAACTGGAAGCTCAGGGTCATTTTTGTGGAAAGAGTGAAGATGTTCCGCAAAGCGGTCACTCAACCATGCCCCCCCCCCCCCCACCCTGAGTCTGTGATTTATCTCTCCGCACAGAGGAGACATCACTGTGAACACAGGCCCTCTTCGCAAACCGATGCAGTTCCTGCCTTGAATGCGCATCTTTCTCAAGTTTCCCTCGAAACACAAATTTGTCTACGAGCTCCACTTCCTGTTCTCTCAACCTTATTCCCACAAAACTGCTGATCACCCAATTCCTGACCTCCTTTGATACTGTTAACAGTTCCCTCTCATCAGATGCCCATCCTTTTCTGTCATCATCACTGCCTCCTTTTAATTAAAGCTTGAACTGTTCTTGCAAATGACTGCCTAATTCCCAGCCACATTTCTCTCTCCGAAGTGCTTGAAAGTGTTCTTACATTCCAAATCACTGCCCATCTGCTGTGAGCTTCATGTTTGATTCTTTACAATCAATTTTCCATCCATGCCACTGTTTCAAAATGGCCCTTACCACAGTCACAAATGACACACCCCACATTCCACGTGACTGTGAACCAAAGCAATTTATCCTGCCCCACCCTTCGCAAGTATTGTCCTCCAATCTTTCTCCACAGTCAATGATGTGGGACTGTACTTGCTTGTTTCCGTCCCTATCTGTCTAATGGTAGCCAGAATATCTTCCTGTCTTCACTCTGTTACCTTGAGAGTGCCACAGAATCTAGCATCTCCCTCTTTTATCTTGCCGACATGTTGCTCCTTGGCACATCATCTGAAAATGCGCTTATTTCTTTCTTGTTCCCACCTTCACCTCTCCACCCGCTTCTCTCAATCTCCTTTACTGTTCTCAGACTCAACTTGCTGTTCAGTGCTGATTTCCTCCAATGAAATGGTGGAAACACTAAAGCCAATGTTTTCAGCTCCCATCACAAACTCTGGTCTTTAGCTGTGAACTCCAGCTGTCTCTTTGAAAACAGTCTGAGGCTCAATTAAGTTGTTCACAACTCATGGGTCATATTTGGCACTGAGATAGGTTTTTGACCACAGATCCATGCAATCGCTAAGACCGGCTATTCCCACTTCTGTAACATTACCTGACTGCAGCCATGCCTTGGCTCATCTGATGAAACTTTATGATTTTGAAACTTGTTCCAAATCTATGATTTTGCTACCTCCGTTCCAGTGCTCTGCTGGCTGACCTCCTGCATTCTCCAGTCTGTAAACCAGATGTTGTCCAAAAGTCTGCTGCCATGTCCTTCCCCACATCAAGGCCCATTCACCCCTCTGCTCACCGATCTACATTGGTTCCTGATCAAGTAAATCCTTAATGTTAAAATTCTCATTCCTGTTTTGCCCCTATCAAGTCCCACAATCTCCTCCAGTTTGACACACATTGTGATCTTTGCACACTCTAATGCTGGAATTCTGATTTTAGTCGCTCCATACTGGCAGTCATGCCTTATGCTCTGGAACTTACTCCCTCAATCTCTGCCTCTCTTTCCTCCAGTAAGATGGTCCTTCAAACCTCTTTCTTTAAGCAAGCGTTTTGGCCTGCTCTGTAGGTAGCTCTGTGCCAGATCTTGCTTTAGAACAGACCTGTGAAGTGACTTGGACTTTGTAAACACAAGTGGTTGCTTTTGTGCGCTCATATCCCTCAACTTCACTCCACTATTTGCATCCGTGCTTTAACCTCATGCTCTTCTTTGACCTCATGCTCTGTCACCTTCTCATTATGAGGAGGTGCCGGTGTTGGACCAGGGTGGACAAAGTTAAAAATCACACAACACCAGGTTATAGTATTTGTATATGTACTCACTTTCAGAGTGCAGTTCCTTCGTCAGGTAGCTACCTGATAAAAAAAGCAGCGCTCCGAAAGCTAGTGCTTCCAAATAAACCTGTTGGACTATAACCTGGTGTTGTGAGATTTTTAACCTTCTCATTAGATTACACTGCCTCTGCCTTTTAAAACTTTCACACAAAGCTTTTCATCAGTACTCCTAAAGCCTCCTTCCGTGGTGGTAATGTTAATTTGTCCTTGATTCCATTGCTTAACTATGAAGTACTTTGAGGTGTTTATTTCATATAAAAGGTAACTGGAGATGGTATGAAGTTCACCTGACAGTGACAGCAATTTCCAAAAGTGTGGCTCTGGAAATACACAGCGGGTCAGGCAGCATTCAACATGCCACACTTTTTGACTCTGATCTCCAGCATCTGCAGTCCTCGCTTTTTCCCTGTTACACCAATTTAGCAACATTTAGAAACTGACCGTGTGGTACTTGGGGCCACTTTGGGTGATATTGACACCAGATTGGAAATGTAGATGTGGTCTTACTGAATTCTCCACATTTGTATTGAGTCCAGAGAATCGCAATGCTAGTTTCTCAACTAATCAGTTCCTGAAGACATCTTTTGGATTCCTTCTTCAGGTCTTCAACATCAAAGAGTGTTAGTGATATGTGAGAACATGTGCCAAACGCATCAGTGTTAAACAAATCAGTGCATTGCAGCCAGGATGAAAGTATCAGAAATCTGTGAGCTACTGGCCTGTTTGTAAGGAGTAGTCTGAGGCACTAGGCATATCTGTAATTAACTCACTGCTCATTTTGGTCTAGCCTTTCCACCCAAAGTAATCCTGTACATTTTGCTGTAATATCTAAAAAAGATGAATTCCCGTGTTCATGGGTAATAGGTTGTGCGAACTTGCTAGAATTTCTCCGTGTCGTTGGTAATGTAAGGAATAGTTCTGATGGGTTGCTAGGCACCGAGTCTAGTGTTTATTTCTTGCATTTCATAGAGAAGCAACTAACAATTCTGTCTTTGAAACTACCGTTGTGTTTAACCTTCTTATTGAATTATTCTTGTGCATTTTGCATCTGGAATTTGGAACTCCCCAGTGAGTGCCCCAGTGAGTCTCTCCCACTCACCCGAACAATTCCTTTATTTCTTCACCTTGAGCTGGTAAGTGATAACAATTGGCAATTGTTGTCCTTATCATTGCAAATTTCTATGCATTTTGGTCCTGCCACCTCCTCCTGTGTCTTTTTGATAGCCATTATATTGTGCTCTATCAGTAATGCCATTCCCCAGCTTTAGCATAATGGATGTATCTTTGTGAAACACACTGCAGCCTTTTAAGTTCATATCTTGTCCTTCATCCTTTCAGAGACGTGTTTTCACAGTGGCAGTAATACCCATCCATCCTCTCTATGCATATTTCTCATTTTAATAGCTTATCCCTTGCAGTTCTTACATTAGGATCAGTGTATTTCAGCTTCTTCTTCGCTGGCTATTGTAGTGTGTTCGCATTAGGTTTCACTCACTACCTTCTATCAGGAGGCCTGAAATCAGCAACTGAGCAGGGTTGGAAAAATTCAAAGCTACATCCCTGTGGTCTGATAGAGGCTGTCGCTCTGACTTGTGAAGTTGATAGTCCCTTTGATCCATCGTTTGCAGCGATTACAGCTGGAATCCTCTGCCTCTCTCTCTGCTGCTGAACTGTCCAGAGAAGGTGGGGAAGGCATGGAATTTGGTGGGAAACAGTGAGATAATTGACCACTGTTGCAGCACCCCTCCCACCCCCACTGGTCCAGCATGAGGTAGTACATTGGCTCAGTGGTTAGCACTGCTGCCTCACAGTACCAGAGACTGGGTTCGATTCTACCCTTGGACTTTTGTCTGTGTAGAGTTTGCACATTCTCCCTGTGTCTGCATAGATTTCCTCTGGATGCTCCAGTTTCCTCATGCAGTCACAAAGAGTGCAGGTTAGGGTGAATTGGCCATGCTGAATTGCCCATAGTGTACAGGGATGTGCAGGCTAGATGGATTAGCCATAGGAAATACAGGGTTATGGAGATGGGGTGGATCTGCCCTTCAGAGGGTTGGTGTGAGTCAATGGGCTGAATGGCCTGTTTCTATTCTATAGGGATCTTATTACTCTTTCGATTATAATCAAATTCTGAGCATGAAGGCCCACGCTTGATCTTCCTGCCCCACCACCAGCTGAAATACTGAGGGAGCTGATTGATGATCATTGGGCGGCCCCATCCCATTGCTACTGGGGGTAAACCCAATGGCCTTGAGACCAGCCCCAGCAACTAAAGCTCTGGAGACAGCCTGGCACCTTGCAGAGAGGCTGACAGGGTGGTGCCTCTATCAACAACACTGAGCTGCTGGATTTGAGGGACTGAAGATAGGAGGTCGGGGATGGGTGAGGGGAGGCCCACATTGAGAGCATTCTAATGGGGGAGTTTTGTACTTATCTCGTTTGTAAATTAAGGATGTTCCTGAACATTTCCATTATGGCGCATGGTCACTGTCTTCCAAACAAAAGCCACTGCTTCATTCATTCCTGACCCTTTCACATAATCCCCCTTTCCTCCTGCCGACTGCTTCACTTTTCAACTCTCATTCTCACCCCCTCCCCTCAGTGACATTCACAACCCCTTCATGACCATCACTCTCACCCCCTGCCCTCACCCTCACTCTCACCCACTCCCCTCACCCTCACTCTCACCCCCTCCCCTAACCCTCCCTCTTGCCCCTCCCCTGACCCTCACTCTCACCCCCTCTCCAGCCCTCCCTCTCACTCCTTCTCCTGACCCTCATTCTCATCCCCTCACTGTGACTCTCAACCCCTCCCTCAACACTCAGTTTCTCCCTGTTCCCTGATCCTCACTCTTACCCCCTCCTATGACCCTCACTCTCACCCTTGCCCTCCCTGACCTTCTCACTTGCCCCTTCCATCATTCTTGCTGCCTCAATCAGGACCTTGGCAGTCAGCTGTCTCTCTCCCCTGAACACTCACTGCTTCCTTCTCTCTCTCCTGAACACTCACTGCTTCCTTCTCTCTCTCTCCTGACCCCTCACTGTTTCCTCCTTGCCGCCTGTCCACTACCCTGATCCTGAACCCTTGCTCTGAGCAAGAGGGTGAAGGAGGGAACCAGGTGGGTAGCAGGAAGCAGCTAGTGGGTAGGCTGGGTACTGACTGCTGCCGGCATAGTGGGCATTGAGTTGTACAACATTAAGGGGTGGGTGATCCCAGACCAGGTGGCTATTGGAATTCTCCTTCCAGTTGAGGTATGGCTGAAGGATGAAAGGCAGCAGTTCAGGAGGGATGTGTGCATCGTTGTTGGCATGCTACACCATGGACAAACGGGCAATCCCAGTAAAACCATGTACTCACTTTGCCTGCTTTGCCCGTGCAAGACAAAACAAAATATATTCCGCTCTCTTTGTGAACAGGGTGGTATCAGTGAGCTCTGCCGTGCCACTGCTAACAGCAAGAGGTAGACCCACAGAGCACGGAAACAGGCCCTTCACTCCATCATGTCCACACTGACCAAGATTCCCAAAATAAACTAGTCCCACTTGCTTGCATTTGCCCCATATCGCTCTAAACCTTTCCTATATATGTATCTATCATAATGAATCTTAAATGTAACTGTACCTGCATCGATCACTTCCTCTACAGTTCATTCCACATACAAACCACACTGTGCAAAATAGTTGCCATTCAGATCCCTTTTAAATCTTATTCCTCTCACCTTAAAATTATGCCCTCTAGTTTTGAACTCCCAAACCCTGGAGAGAAAAATCTTTGCAGTTCACCTTATCTATGGCCCTCATGATTTTATCGACCTTTATAAGGTCACCCCTCAACCTCCAGTGAAAAAAATATCCCAGCTTACTCAGTCTCTCGTTATAACTCAAACCTTCCAGTCTCAGTAACATGCTTGCAAATCTTTTTTTTCACCCTTTCCTGTTTAATAAAATCCTTCCTCTATCAGAGCAATCAGAACTGTACACAGTGACCTCACCAACATCTTGTATAATTGCAACATGACGTCCCATTGACAGCCATTGACAGTTCCCACTCTGCTCTGGGGATGCAGCAGGTGACATACTCCAGTGAGAACATCCTTCGGGGAACAATTAACCTTGAGAGACTATTCCTTGCTGAGGTTCAATAGACTTATTCTTTAAGCATCCTAAACATATTAACATCCTCTTGTTCACCCACCTCCCTCTTCCAGCAACCTGTCCCACTATTTATCATATTGCAGCCTCTGCTGATTCTCTCTCTTGAGAGCTATCATAAATTCCTGCAACAATGACAAAGAGAAAGGAAGACTTGTAAAAAGCTTCTTTCATGACCACCAGGTGTCCGAAAGTGATTTTGAGTCAGTGAAGTACTTTAGAAGGGTGGTGGCTGTTGTGATCTCTTGGGAGCAGGCTTATCCCACACGATCCTTGCATTCCGAATAAACCCCAATATCCTGTGTCACACCGTTCTTTGTAGGTTTCAGCCACTTTAATCTGCCCTGGAAGCCACCAAGCATGATTGCAGAAGGAGCCTGAATCCATCCATCAGTGACAAGCCTGAAAGTAGCAGATGATCCTTGTAAATTCAGCCCCGGTAGGGAGTGCATGTTTAGTTTTATGTGGTTAAAAGGAGGCTTTAACTAGAGTGTTCAACTCCAAGCTTGTAGCACGGTCAACAAATCAGAATTATACCATAACCACTTAAAACCCTGATCCAAAACAGCCAGCATCGGTATAGCTCGACAAGTGAGTCCATGTATCATGGAAGCCATTTCAGGGATAAAAGGGCACGATGGAATTTCACAGGCAGAATGCTTCAAAATCTCCACGTTACAGTGGTCGATCAGCAAGGGACAACTTATTCTGTGTACAAACTTCACTAAAATGCTAGGGCACAATTTTCTCTGAAACCCTGATTTCAGTTTCATCAGCTTCCTTATTTTATACAATGTGTAAAAATGTTTAATTGGTAATTCGAGCAAATAATTTATCTGTGTGTTGAATGATTGTAAGGTAATAATTGTTATCGTATAAACGGTAACGTGGTCAGACCCAGTCCCTTGCTGTTATTTTGACTGAGTGATTTAACATAAACAGCTTACTGCCTCCTTCAACACGAATAAAGGAGAGGAGTGTTGGGCATTCACTCAACAACAGTAATTACCAGTTTGGTATGTTTAATGAATTTGAAGTGAGGGAAAGCAAATTTATATCCTTTTCGATATTCATAGCAGCGTGATCACAGTATTTGTAATCATTAGGAGTAAAAAAGACATGCATTAAGCTATAATTTCAATTTGCTCTTATGTGGTTTCTCGTTGCTAATTGTTACACTGCAGTGCTTGTTTTTTTTAAACATTTGCATTTCAACGTCAGATCATGTGTATGTAGAAGTCCATTTCTATGACCAGGGCTCGACTCCTAAACAAAATGAACTGCTGTGTAAGCTGGAAATCTTAAGTGACAAGTAGAAAATGCTGGCCATACTCAGCAGTTCTGGCACCACCTTCGCAGAGAGAAATAGAGTTAACATTTCAGCTCCATGACCTTTCATCCAGTTCGAATGAAATGTCAAGCCTATTCCTCTCTGGGACCCATTTCTTTCATTCTGTAGCATCTCCTGCATTAGTCATACTCACATGAAGTGATCACTTTGTATGCCCAATAACATCTTGCGTATTGTCTGTAAGGTAGTAAAATGGCCCAAGGAGCTTCACAAGAACATTCTGTGACAAAAATTGACATTGAGTGACATAATGAGATGTAAGTAAAAGGTATAAGTTCTGAGGAACCTTTTAAAGGAAGTAGGGTGTCGGAGGTATTTGGTGAGAGACCTTTAGAACTTGAAAGTTGGCAGGTCTTTGGATACTGTGATGTGGAGGTGCCTGTGTTGGACTAGGGTGGACAGAGCCAGAAGTCACATGACACCCAGATTATAGTCCAACAGGTTTAATTGAAATCAGAAGTTTTTGTCAGGGATGAAGGGGTGGCGCTCCAAAAGCTTGTGATTTCAATAGTCCTGCTGGACTATAACCGGGTGTTGTGACTTCTGATTTTGGATATTGTAGCACTGGTGGATATTATTGGGAGTCCATGGAGGGATTGAGACCAGGGATAAGATATTGAAACAACGTGTCTTTCGGAGTGATAAGTGAATGTGACAGGAGCATAATTCTTTGAAGGTAGCAGCAGAAGACACTGAGAGAATGGTGTTGGGAATAGCTGGAAGATTTTAAACTAATTGGTCACGTTGAGGATTAAAAATGGTTCGTATCATGTGATTTCTTGGTTGATGAGGTCAACTTAGATTAGATTAGATTACTTACAGTGTGGAAACAGGCCCTTCGGCCCAACAAGTCCACACCGACCCGCCGAAGCGCAACCCACCCATACCCTTACATTTACCCCTTTAACCTAACACTACGGGCAATTTAGCATGGCCAATTCACCTGACCCGCACATTTTTGGATTGTGGGAGGAAACCGGAGCACCCGGAGGAAACCCACGCAGACACGGGGAGAATGTGCAAACTCCACACAGTCAGTCGCCTGAGTCCGGGTTGAACCCGGGTCTCTGGCGCTGTGAGGCAGCAGTGCTAACCACTGTGCCACCGTGCCGCCCTGTTTAGTGTGTGCTGTTAGCTACTTGCTATTTTTACAGAAAATCAAGTGATTTTGGAGAAACGATAAGGGAGGTAAGAGATTGGGGCAATGGCTCGTGTTTGCTGGAAAACCTGGCCTTGAAAATACTAGGGGCCCTCAGAGCTTTTCTTGATCAGTCGGGGAATCAAAGATGACTGAGGAATGGCAGGGAACTGGGCATCAGGAATGTCGAATGAGCTATGATCCTATTAAATGGCTGAACATGCCTGCTCCTGCTCTTATCTTTTACAGTCCAACCCTTTTCCAAATAAACTCAAATAAGCCTTGTGGACTATAACCTGGTGTTGTGTGACCTCTGACTTTGTCCACCTCAGTCCAACACTGGCACCTCCACATCATGGCTATCATCGACACCACTAACTGTCGGCTCAAAGTGGAGAGAATCTCCAAGAAGATGACGCATATCGACAGAGACATCAAGCTTCTGCAGAGGTGCGAGAGAACAGAGAAGACGCCGAATGGACTACAGATCGTGAATCCACTCGAGTCAAGCTACAACACAGACTACACTGGAAGAGTCTGCCATCGCACTTCTCGCACACACCTCAACCATCTCATCCACCAGCTCTACAGCAGATGCCACAACTTTGAAATCGAGATAGAGTCTGTATTCTCAGCTTGTGCTCAGGACACAGTGGACCAGCAAGTGACCCTGCCATGCAGACGAGACAACAGGACTACACCACCACGCTAAGAACAGGAAACTTGAGAAACGCTTCACCTGACAAAGGAATAGCGCTCTGATGGCTTGTGATTTCAAATTAACCTGTCTGACTTTAACCCGGTGTCGTGTGACTTCTAACTTTGTCCACCCCAGTCCAACACTGACACCTCCACATCATAACCTTTCTGGGCTTGACTTTCTGTTCTCACTTGGTCAGGATTGGTCAGAAGGGTGAAAAACGTCAGGAACGGAAGTTCTCATTTTTCATCCTCTCCCTCAGTGGAAGTCTCAGGAACTTGAACAGGTTTTTAAGTATTTCTGACCATCTTATCAACCCTGAAAACTGTGATCGTTTGTCAAATATCCTGATCCCGCTGGACTTCAATCTGAACTGAAGATTTTTTCATCAGTCTCCATCTGGCATCAATTTGAATTCATCAACAAGGAACTGGTGGACTGTGAAAAGTTATCAAATTCCAGACTGATGTGATCTAATTGAACTTTAGCAAGACTTCTGTTGAAGTTCCTCAAGATGGACTGGTCAACAAAATAAGATCTGAATGTCCGGTTTCCTTCCACAATCCAAAGATATGCAGGTTAGGGTGAATTGGTCATGCTAAATTGCCCATAGTGTTCAGGGATGTGTAGGTTAGGTGCATTAATCAGGGGTAAATGTAGGATAATAGGGGAGGGGAATGGGTCTAGGTGGGTTACTCTTCGGAGGAGAAAGTGAGGTCTGCAAATGCTGGAGATCAGAGCCGAAAATGTGTTGCTGGAAAAGCGCAGCAGGTCAGGCAGCATCCAGGGAACAGGAGAATCGACGTTTCGGGCATAAGCCCTTCTTGGGCTTATGCCCGAAACGGCGATTCTCCTGTTCCCTGGATGCTGCCTGACCTGCTGCGCTTTTCCAGCAACACATTTTCGGCTCTTACTCTTCGGAGGGTCAATGTGGACTTGTTGGGCTGAAGGGTCTGTTTCCACACCGTAGAGATTCTGTGATTCTGTGATAAGAGTTTACAGGATCTGAGCTGCACAGTTTGAGCTTTGAGGAAAGGTTCGATAGGCTGAGACTGTTTCCTTAAAGCAGTAAAGGTTAAGAGTGGAAATGTATAAGATTGTAAGGATATAGATAAGGTGGATAGGAATGCACTTTTTACATTAGAGGAGTGATCAATAACCAGGGTGCATGGATTTAGGTAAGAGGAAGGTTGGGGAGACATTTTTTCACTGAGGGCGCTGAGATTTTGGAACTCACTGCCTGAAAGGGTTGTTGAGTAAGAAATCTTTTAAATATTCATTTGTAGGACACAGGTATCACTGGCTGGGCCAACGTTTATTGCTCATTCCTTGTTGCCTTTGAGAAGATGTTGGTGAGCTACTGCAGCAGTCTACGTACTGTAGGTTGACCCACAATGCTCTTAGGAAAGGAGTTCCAGGATTTTGACCTAACGGCGCTGTAGGAATGACAGTTTATTTCAAAGTCAGGATGATGAGTGGACAGTGAGTGGCTTGAAGGGGAACTTCAGGTGGTGGTGTACCTGCTACCCTAGTCCTTCTACATGGAAATGGTCGTGGGTATGGAAAGTGCTGTCTAAGGATCTTTAGTGAATTTCTGTAGTACATTGTATCGGTAGTACACACTACTACTGAGGTCTGGTGGTGGAAAGAGTGGATGTTTGTGGATGTGGTGCCAATCAAGCAGGCTGCTTTGTCCTGGACGGTGTCAAGCTTCTTGAGTGTTACTGGAGCTGCACCCATCCAGGCACGTGTGGAATATTCCATCACACTCCTGACTTGTGCTTTATAGATAGTGGACAGGCTTTGGGTAGTCAGGAGGTGAGTTACCCACCACAGCATTCTGAGCCTCTGACCTGCCCTGTGTTTATGTAGTGGATCCAGTTGAGTTTCTGGTCATTGGTAAACCCCAGGATATTGATGATAATGGGGAATTCAGATATAGCAACAACATTAATGTCAATGGGTGTTGGTTAATTGTCACTTGTTGGAGATAGTCATCACCGGTTACTCTCATAACATATATTCTGTTTTCTCTTATATTGTCATACCTTCCGGGACTATGGGCTAAAAGCTGAAAAATGGAAGTACCGTAGTCAGATCTTTGTTGACCATGGTGAACATGATGGGTCAAATGTTGACAACGTGGAGGTTAAGGTGACATTTTGTGGAGGTTTACAAAATTGAGGTAGAGTAGACAAAAATGGGGTTCACGAGCGCTGATGACGTTAGGACAGAGGGACACAGATTGAAAATTTGGCCAAGAGATGACAGGTATGGGAAATAGCATTTTAGGAGAAAGTGAGGTCTGCAGATGCTGGAGATCAGAGCTGAAAATGTGTTGCTGGAAAAGCGCAGCAGGTCAGGCAGCATCCAGGGAACAGGAGAATCGACGTTTCGGGCATAAGCCCTTCTTCAGGAAATAGCATTTTAACTTAGTAAGTGATAATGATCTTTAATTCTCTGTCCATGGTTGAGTTGGGTCTGGGAGGGTTAGGGGTGGGTATTGGGGGGGGGGGGGGGGGGGGGTGGAATGTGCAGATGAATGAACATTTAAAAAAGGAAGTTGAATACTCATGTGAGGGAAGTGAGGCAAGAGGATAGAGTAGGGGAATGGAACTGAGAACCAACATGGACTTGGTTAAAAATCACTCAAAACCACGTTATACTCCAGCAGGTTTGTAGCTTTCAGAGCACTGCTCCTTCATCAGGTGGTTGTGGAATAGGATCCTGCCCCAGAGCTACCTGATGAAGGAGCAGTGTCCGAAAGCTAGTGCTTCCAATTAAACCTGTTGGACTATAACCTGGTGTGTGATTTTAATTTTGTACACCCCAGTGCAACACTGGCACCTTCAAATCATAACATGGACTTGATGAGCCTAAATTCAGCACTGCTGCCTACACTGTTGATAACCCTCCCCACTAAAAGTACAGTGGATGTACCTACACAAAATGGTCGACAGTAATTCAAGATGGCGGCTCACCATCACCTTCCCAAGGGCAATTGGAATGGGTGATAGATGCTGACACAGCCAGAAAAACCTACATCCCCTGAAAGAATATCGATTAACAAAAAAAAGACCAAAAGGAATTTCCATCCTCACTGCTTTGGGACTATGCCAAAGACATCAGCACTCACAAATACTGTGGGTGAGTATGGCCAAAAATAATCAGCACTATCCATCAACCAAATTCTTGTGTGAGCGCTACAGTGCCAATGATAAATGAGGAAAATATTGCAATAAAGTTTTGTAGCAGTAATCTTGTTTCGAGAATCTAATTTGAACAGGTCAGATCAAATGATTAGTCATGTCATGGTTCAATATGGGACACAACAAGTTGAAAAGAACCTCAAATAAAATTCAGGAAGGAATCCATTTCATGACGAATGTGGTTTTAATGATGTTCATGTTTAGCACCAATTCTCAGGGAGGTTAAATATTGGAAACAGGGGCTGGATTTCTAGTTCCCCTTTTGCCTGTTGAGGCCCCATGTTGTGACAAAACCTTTTTGGGAATTTTCCCCCCTCACCCACCCCACTCCAACCAAACCAACCTCACTTACCCATTTCCTTCACCCATTTTGTTTTCAACAGTTGCTTTTACACACAGCAACAGCAATCTCAAAGCATGTATTAACACTATGGGGAAGGCACTGTAAATGTTTGGAGTGCCTTGGTTGAAGCATACTTGGCTTCTATATGACACAAGGGTTTTTGAATCCCTGGGAAAAGAAAAAGAACAAAATCTACAAGCATGTTACTGGAACTGTAAGAGATTATCGGGAAAGATTAAGCAGTCTGATAGCCTGCACTTGAATTCTTCACTTGGTTATCACAAGTCCGATATCCCTGCCCATGGCCTGCTGAAATGTTCCAAACTTGAGGTACAGCACATCACCTTTATATTAGATACTTGGCAACTTTCTGGATTCAGCACTGAGTTCAACAATTTCAGACCATAAACACTTGACCCCATTTTAACTGTTTCCTTTTCTTTGCTTAATTTGATTGGTTTGGAGTCATACAGCACAGAAACAGACCCTTTGGTCCGACCAATCCGTGCAAACCATAATCCCAAACTAAACTCGTCCCACCTGTCTGTACTCAGACCATATCCATCCAAACCTTTCTTATTCATGTACTTATCCAAATGTCTTTTAAATGTTGGAACTGTAGCCACTACTTCTTCTGCAAATGCATTCCACACATGAACTATTCTCTGGGTAGAAAAGTTACCCTTCAGTCTTGTCTTTTTAAAATATTTCTCCTCCTTAAAAATGTGCCCCCTAGTCTTGCAATTCCTCCAGCCCAGGGAAAAGGCACTTGCCACTCACCTTATCTATGCCCCTCATGATTTTATAACTCACCATAAGGTCACCCCTCAATTTCCTATGCTCCAGTGAAAAAACTCAGACGATCCAACCTCACCTTGTAACTTCAACCCTCCATTGTCCTTCCGGTCAGCAGCATATCCTTTTGATGCATCTTTTCCCATCACCACTCCCTTTGGGCGAGATAAGGCAAATCCAGTCCTTCTCTATTGTCTTCCACTCTTTTACAAACTTTCCTTTTGTGACTGTCCCAGCAACACTCCCTCAAAACCTATCCCATCTCTCACTTCTCCCTGTTCTGTTGAAAGACCACAGACTTGAAATGTTATCTCTGTTTCTCTCCATAGATGCTGCTGTACATTTTATTTTTATTTTATTTTATGAGCAGTCTGGGGCTCTCATTAAAAACAAAGGTGTTTCACATTTGTTGGAGAGCCTATAAGATAATGGTTGCTCAACTTAGGAGTAATTTATTTACCAAAGAATGTGGAACTCACTGCTATATGGAGCACTTGAAACCAAATGTAATAAATGCCTTTAAGACCAGGTATTCATGAGGGAGGAAAGACAACATTTGGGAATGGAGGGAGCTGGTGTAAAGTACAAACACTATCATAGACTGACAAAGGATTCTGTACGTAATTCTGTGTTTAAGCTTGTAGGTAGATGCTTTTGTTACAATACCTTTGAGTGTGCCTCTTTATGTCTTTAGATTAGATTAGATTACTAACAGTGTGGAAACAGGCCCTTCAGCCCAACAAGTCCACACCGACTCTCCGAAGAGCAACCCACCCAGTCCCATTCCCCTACATTTACCCCTTCACCTAACACTACGGGCAATTTAGCATGGCCAATTCACCTAACCTGCACATTTTTGGACTGTGGGAGGAGAAAACCCATGCAGACATGGGGAGAATGTGCAAACTCCACACAGACAGTTGCCTGAGGCGGGAATTGAACCCACCGCACCACCCTGCCTTCTTTGAACTTCTCTAAAGGGGTAATGATACGTGTCATGTGACTGAGACTTAGCTGCAATTTGTTCTGAGCAAACTGCCAACACAGATACATGGACAAATAACCCCGACTGCAGTGTAATTCTCCATCTGATTTAGTTTTCTTGGCATTATAGGCTAATATCTGTATTCCACCAATATGTGCACGGGCAGCACTAGTTAAATCAGGAATGACACACAGAGATGGTTATCCTAATGAAAATTTAAATGGAAATATGCTGAAGATGGATCTTGAAGATTTAAAATGATGGGGCTGTGGCTATTTCCTTTAAGCTTTGCTCCATTGTAGAATTGTCTTTGGGAGTGTAGAGATTGGAATGAGGGCCAGGTGGATCTTGTTGAGTATGAGATCCTTGACTGGGGTTGTTGACCTCAGTCAATCAGGGAGCCCAGGCTGACAGGTATATCCAGATGATTCTGAGAGTCTTCTCATTCTAGGGTCTGGCTTTGAGCTGGCTGAGCAGAGCCCTTTTACTGAGCACACATAAATAAAGGGTGACTGGCTTCTGTGCAATTATTTTAGGGAAGAAAGATTGTTGCTGAATTATCTTGGAACCAAATGATCTTTGTAGTTTGTGAGGATGATTGCCTTGTGTTTTGTCATTGCCAGGGAGGGCTACTAGATACTTATTTCTGATAATCCCCTTCAATCCATTCCAGAGTTTACAGAAAATGACCAGTCTATTTTTCTCCCTTCAGCTTCTCAGATCTTTAAGAAGTGAACCTGCATATTTAACCTTCTGTGTGATTAATGCCTTGATGTTTATCTACTAAATAAACACAAGAAGAAGGAAAACACAACAGCTTTCAGCGAAGATTTGCATTGTGTGAGTCTCTGCCCCTGAACTTGATCGGCTTGCATACGGAGCAAACACAGCAGCAATCACTCGAAACAAACACAAAAATTGCCGGAGAAGCTCAGCAGGTCTGGCAGAATTGAGGAGAGACAATCAGAGTTAATGTTTCGAGTAATTTCTCGAATTGATTTTAATAGCAAGAGGAAGCCATTAACTGGTGTAAAGGAGTTAAGAAAATGTACAAGGAAGCAAAGGCCACCCCTGTAGACTGTACTTAGTGACAGATTCTGGCCTATTATCCTTTCCTTTCAATCCCCTTTCAAACAAAAAGCACAGCTTGTTCAGTGGTTCAATTAATATACTTGAAAAGTTGTAAGAATTGTATGGATACAAAATGCTGAAGCCGGTACATAGCAATACTGTTATGTGGATGAGAAAGTATTTTAATGCACAAAGAGTTATGGTTTTCCGAACGTTTAAATCAATATTTCACATATCGATGTAAGCGTCAGTATTGATAATATTACCGAATAACATTTGAAATGCCACTTTTAAAATGTTGTAAACAAAAGGTGATGTTGATAGCCAGAAACTGCGATCAGTCAGACAGAATTCGCATACAGTGGGACCAGATAGCTGTCCATGCTGTGCTCAATCGACTGGGAAGTTAAAGTGACCACACAGTAAAAACGTTTGAAGCTAAGATGGGTGGGGCAGCTGTGGTAGCACGACCTGGCCAGTTCAAGTCCACCTTACACCCACGAGAATAAATCAGTCGGAAAGTTAATGAGGCAGACTGTGAGAGGAGCTGCTCGTTCACAGTCGCTGATTTTACGAGCTGATATAGCAACAGAGATGCCAAAACATCTTGGTTAGGCCTCACTTGGAGAAGCTGCACACTGTCTTAGTTCCCATCCAATACAGATGGCATTGCAGCCCCAGAGAACGTAGAGAAAGCATTTACAAGAATGTTGCTGGTATTAAAAAAACGTGATTGTCAGGAAAGATTAAACAGGGTGGGTGTCTTACCTTGGAAAACAAAAGGAGAATGAGGGCAGATCCAATCATGGTATTTCAGATTCTGAAGGGGCTGGATAGTTTGGATGTGGAAAAACTGTTTCACACAAGTGAGGGATTCTACAGCAAGAAAATTCTGTCTGATGTTAGAGTGTAGTGTTTTACCCTTTCAGCATCAGGAAGAAGCAAGGATTGTCTTGTATTCCCCTCTGAAAATGCCTCACCATTTTCCTTTTGAATAAAACAGCAGCATATATTCATTCCAGTTAAATTATGTATATAAGCAGGTTATGTTACCCAACTTAGTTGTAACACGGTGTCAAGTGTTAATGGAGTTTTGATTTACCAGTCTATTAATAGTTGAATCTGCCTTGAGACAACCTGAGCTGTAAATGTGTTACAGTTCGCAGAGGGTTTTTACACAGAGGGAGATGTAAAAGTAACTGTGCTCGTTATGAAGCATATACCTAGATTGATATTCCCTTTTAGCTTCTATGAGATGTTAACGTCTTCTGTTATTCAGGATTTAGGGGGAGAATGGTATTCCAAGGTGTGTTTAAACGATGGATCTGCTTTACAGCACAGTGAGGAAAAGAAGAAATGTATTGAACCATAGCAGCAAATAAATCATTCTACTTAAACCTCATTTTCCATAAGACAAGCAGTTCATCATCTACCGCACATTCTATAACACTAGTGTAATATTAATTCAGATTCTAACAGATCAATTTGGCATGTGAACAGTTACTAATTGCCACTATATGTATCTGCTTACATCATTCAAAGTGACCACATACCACAACCTGTTGTTCACCTCCCTCCTGTAAAACCCACGTAATTGCTTTAATTTCATTATCAATCAATAAGCATCATTTCCCCAGTCTCTCTTTGTTGGCAGGAACCAACCTTTACAAATCCAGAAGGGTCAACTTCTTTATGAGCCTTTAATGTGCTGGCTTCACTTCTGCCTCCCTCCCCCTTCCTTTGTACACCCTCAGGGCACTCAAGTGAACACTGACGATAATCACTTGTGATTGTAGATTAGCACAGCATTTGTCAGAAATGAAGGTATATCCGATTTTGGTTTGGCCCCACTCCATGTTAAACGAATATCCCAGAAGCGGGTTTCAGCTGCTCCCTCTTCCCAGTGAGAATTTGGCAAACTTCTTGTTCAAAACCTCTGCCAAGATGAAGAGGGAAGGACTTGATCTATTGGTGTATGAACATGCAAACACATGAATTAAGAGCCTGCTCCACCATTCAATAAGATCATGGTTAATCTGATTATGTCCTCCATTCCTGTTTCACCCTAATAACTTATTTTTTTAGTCAAGGATCTAACCACCTCTGTCTTCAAGGTATTCAATGAACATACTCCCATTGCTCATTAAGAAAGAAAGTTACAAAGACTCTCAACTTCTGTTAGAAAAATGTTCTTCCTTATCTCTGTGTTATACAGGAGACTCCTTTATTTTTAAACTGTCTCTCCCACCAGGGGCAACTTCCTTTCAAACCCACCCTGGTATGACCCTTCAGGAACTTATGTCTTTCAATATCACCTCACATTCTTCTAGACTTCAACAGATACAGTCTGTTCAGACTTTTCTTGTGAGAAAACCCAGCCCCTTTACCAGGTGTCACTCAAGTGAACTTCCTTCAAACTGTGAGGTGATGCATTTTGGGAAATCTAATTCTAGAGCCAACTATATTGTAAACAGAAGAGCCTTGGGTAAAGTTGATGAGCAGAGAGATCTGGGAGTTCAGGTCCATTGTATCCTGAAGGTGGCTGCATAGGTGGATAGAGTGGTCAACAAGGCATATGGTATGCTTGCCTTCATCGGATGGGGCATTGAGTATAAGAGCTGGCAGGTCATGTTAAAATTATACAAGACTTTGGTTCAGCCAATTTAGAATACTGTGTACAGTTCTGGTCGCCACAATACCAAAAGGATGTGGACGCTTCAGAGAAGGTGCAGAGAAGGTTTACGAGGATGTTGTCTGGTATGGAAGGTGCTAGCTATGAAGGCAGGTTAATTAGGTTAGGATTGTTTTCATTAGAAAAATGGAATTTGAGGGGGGAACTGATTGAGGTCTACAAAATCATGAAGGGTATAGACAGGGGAGATAGAGATAGGCTTTTTCCCGGGGTAAGGGATTCAGTAACAAGAGGTCACATGTTCAAGGTGAGAGGTGAAAAGTTTAAGGGGGATACACGTGGCAAGTACTTCACACAGAGGGTGGTCAGTGCCTGGAATGTGTCGCCAGCAGAGGTAGTAGAGGCAGGCATGGTCGATTCACTTAAGGTGCGTCAGGACAGATGCATGAGTAGGTGGGAAGCAGAAGGATACAGATGCTTAGGAACTGGGCGATAGGTTTAGACAGTGGATTTGGATCAGCTCAGGCTTGGAGGGCCAAAGGGACTGTTCCTGGTTTGTAAATGTTCTTTGTTTGTTCTTTCTTTGTTTGTTTTGGATGTGTTTACATCCTTTTTTGTATAAGGAGAACAAAATGAAACCAGACAACTGTGGATGCTGGAGATCAGACAAAAGAAGCAGAAATTGCTGGAGAAACGCAGCAGGTCAGGCAGCCTCTGTGGAGAGAAAACAGAGTTAATGTGACTCTTTTGAAGAGGTAAATTGACTGTTCAGTGCATCAAGACATTCTGAAGAAGAGTCCCTGGACCCAGAACGTTAACTTTGCTTCAGCATTCTTTGATTTGATCCCAGATCTTCATAATTAGTCTCAACAAATGGTCTATACAACTGTTACAAAACTTTCCTTGCATCTATCTTTTTAATTTATAGGAAAGTCAGATTTAATCTGTAGAAAAACGCTTGCATTTAGAAAATGCCTTTCAAAACCTCAGAATCGTCATAATGAACTGAACAGCCAATTTACTATTGAAGTGGAGTCACTGTATAGGAATATTAGGAAATCTGGCAGTGAATTAGAATGAATCAAGCTTCCAATGTGTTGACAATTACACAATCAGTTTTTTGTAGTGATGTTGGTTGAAGGATGGATATTGGCCAGTGCACCAGGGAGAACACCATGGGAGGGCTATTTAAGATAGCTCATCAAGTTTAACCAAGGCTGCAATTGACAGATTTTTAAGCTGGAAGGGAGTTGAGGGTTATGGGAAAAAGACAGGAGAGGACGATCAGATCAGCTATGATCTCATTTACATGACAGAACGGACTCAATGGGCTGAATGGCTCACTTCTGCTTCTATAGTCTTATAGTCTAACTGTTATGGTTTTTTTTCTATATTGCCATATATTTTTTCTATCCACCTGAGACAACCTGGATTAAGTTCAAAAAAAGGTCGGATCCACTGATAGTTCACTCCGTAAGGGCTGCACTGGAGTCTCAGCCTGGATCACATGCTGAAGACTCTGGAGTGGGAATTGAACCTGCAATTGTCCCACTCAGGTGGCAGTGCCATCTAAAATGCCTTCTCTAAAACTGATCCAGTCTTGCTATGTAGATTTTAATGCAGACCAATGTGCAAATAAGCTTTGCTGCCATGTCAGTCCTTCCAGTATTTTTTAATTCTTTCGTGGGATGTGCCAAGAGTTGTCCTTAATTGTCCATGAGAAGGCAGTGGTAAGCTGTGGAGTCCTTGAGATCTGGGATCCACACAAGGCTGGTTAGAAGGGAGTTCCGGGATTCTGACCCAGTGATACTGCAGGATCAGCAATATAGTTCCCAGTCAGGATGTTGTGTGGCTCGGTGGGTAACTAGCAGGTGACGATGTTTCCATTCATCTGCTGCCCTTGTTCTTTCAAGGTAAAGTTTGTGAGATTTTTCTGCCTATTTTCCAGTGTAAAGCCTTGTTCAGTACAATGGCTCCATGAAATTTGGATCACATTATTGAATTCGCTGGGGAACACCAAGTGAGAGATGAAATAAGATAAACAAAGAGATGAAGATAAATAATAATAAAAAGTGACATGATCCTTGAGTTAATAAAAGACAGTATCTGTTTTGCTTTAAATGAATGCACTTTTGCTACAAAATTTATGAATTTGCAGCACAGCGCTGTCTTGCTGCGGTTTTTTCCTTTACTTGCCGCAGAATGCCTGTGTTACAAAACTTAATTCAAATCTTGACAATTTTTCCTATGATTTACAGTCTGCCAGTAACTTCTGGTACAATTCACAGGATGTTTCCAGGGCTTGTGACTGTACAACCGGTGGAGTTATTGCCAAAAAAAACAGTAATGAAGGGGCTGAGGCAGAGGCAGACAGCTCTTCTGTATAAACTTGTCTTACACTTGGGACACTCAATTACGGCATCGGAACTCCTTCAAGATTTCAGCAATTAACCTACCAAAAGCTATTAGTTTAACTGACGTGATGCTCTCATTCATTGTACAGGATTTTGTCCTGGAAAGTCTACATTCATAAATCACTGCAGTTCAGTTTTCTGCTGTGAGTCTTAGATATTAACAAGTGACGCAGATAATGTGGCAATTATGTTTGAATAAAAACTGACAGAACTGCGGATGCCGTGAATCAGAAACAAACACCGAAATTGCTGGAAAAGCTCAGCAAGTCTGGCAGTATCGGTGAAGAGAAATCAGAGTTAATGTTTCAGGTCAAGTGAGGAAGGGTCACCAGATCTGAAATATTAGCTCTGATTTCTCTCCATAGATGCTGCCAGACCTGCTGAGCTCTTCCAGCAATTTCTGTGTTAGCGATTATATTTTTTTAAAGAATGAAAAGCCAGCAGTTAGTCACGTTAGAATAGAATGTTTATCTTTAGCAGGTGTGTGACAATGGGAAGCAATTATCATTTGTGCGAATACCATCCTGGATCTTCTCCTTTAATTGATGCAAATATTGTACTCACAAAAGAGGATTTGTCCTCAACATTGTCCTCTTATGCAGTATAAATTGTTGTTCCTTTCCATATTTGCTATTCTTGCCATGCTGTCCAGATGAAAAGTTTTGACAGCATGCCTCCTTCCTTCACCAATAATAATAGAGTAGCAGCTGAATGTCTTTGAGATGAGTTAACAGCTGCAGAGACGGCTGCGTTAATCCTTCCTTGTGGTTAACATTCCAGGGTTGGAAGGGAATTGAGCCTGGTGACTGCACACCCTGCATTTTCAGCGCACCAACATTGGACGGGGTTTGGCTGCATTGATTTCCAACACCAGGCAGGACAGGCGTCTTTCCTGGATATTCCCAGCTGTGACCGCAGTAGTGACAATGATTTCTGTCCCATCCACATAGCTTCACGCCATTTAATAAACTCCTTCCTTCCTTTCCCTTTGACACGAAGAAGCTTTGTGACTGCTTGTAAAGCACGGTGACAAAATGGAGAACCATCCTGAGTCGCATTCATATGCTATTTATTCAGACTCACCCAGTGGACTGTGAGTAATTGGTTGATCTTACCGGAGTATGATAGATCAGTGAAAGGGCTACAGAACTGAAAGCAACAGATATATCGTTCCATATATGGCTGGAGAAAACTAAATTAGCAGAACAGGATTTTCTGATTATACCAGTACAAATGGACCTATTTTTAGTCAATCCTGTGAGACAGACAATGTGCAGTGCTCTGAATGGTGATTTTGTTTGTCTAGACTACACAAGTGCTGACGTAAGTTGAGAAGGGCAGTGCTTTTCCATTGTTGATAGATATTAGAAAGTTTGAAACATCCAAACACTTTGACCCTTGAAGATTCTTAGAGTGTTCAGTCCACCTACTCTGGGTGGAATGTAAATCTGTGAGGGGTGAAGATCATTACCTCAACTTCGATCAGCCACCTCTTCTCTCTCCAATCCATAGATTATCAAATTGTCTGTAAATGTATTCCGTATTATATTAAGTAGAACTTCATTCTAAATTGATGTTGCTGTTCAATGATCTAGAATACATATAATTACTTTATACACAAACACTATCAGATGACAAATCATAATTGGACTACAGTCAATTCTAATTAACATGAAATATCTCTCATTTGGTGAATTTTACGATTGAAAATCAGGCCCTGCAGCACAAACATGAAATCTGATGGTCGGTCATCAACTACCACCCAGTCTCTGATGAAATGGAAGTTGGGTGGGTTGGTTCTGGAATCAACGAGGTAAAAACAATAACTGCAGATGCTGGAAACCAGATTCTGGATCAGTGGTGCTGGAAGAGCACAGCAATTCAGGCAGCATCCAACGAGCAGCGAAATCGACTTTTCGGGCAAAAGCCCTTTATCAGGAATAAAGGCAGAGAGCCTGAAGCGTGGAGAGATAAGCTAGGGGAGGGTGGGGGTGGGGATAGAGTAGCATAGAGTACAATGGGTGAGTGGGGGAGGAGATGAAGGTGATAGGTCAGGGAGGAGAGGGTGGAGTGGATAGGTGGAAAAGGAGCTAGGCAGGTCGGACAGGTCCGGACAAGTCAAGGGGACAGTGCTGAGCTGGAAGTTTAAAACTAGGATGAGGTGGGAGAAGGGGAAATGAGGAAGCTGTTGAAGTCCACATTGATGCCCTGGGATTGAAGTGTTCCGAGGTGGAAGATGAGGCGTTCTTCCTCCAGGCTTCTGGTGGTGAGGGAGCGGCAGTGAAGGAGGCCCAGGACTCCATGTCCTCGGCAGAGTGGGAGGGGGAGTTGAAATATTGGGCCACGGGGCGGTTTGGTTGATTGGTGCGGGTGTCTCGGAGATGTTCCCTAAAGCGCTCTGCTAGAAGCGCCCAGTCTCCCCAATGTAGAGGAGACCGCATCGGGAGCAACGGATACAATAAATGATATTAGTGGATGTGCAGGTAAAACTTTGATGGATGTGGAAGGCTCCTTTAGGGCCTTGGATAGAGGTGAGGGAGGAGGTGTGGGCACAGATTTTACAGTTCCTGCGGTGGCAGGGGAAAGTGCCAGGATGGGAGGGTGGGTCGTAGGGGGGCGTGGACCTGACCAGGTAGTCACGGAGGGAACGGTCTTTGCGGAAGGCGGAAAGAGGTGGGGAGGGAAATATATACCTGGTGGTGGGGTCTTTTTGGAGGTGGCGGAAATGTCGGCGGATGATTTGGTTTATGCGAAGGTTTGTAGGGTGGAAGGTGAGCACCAGGGGCGTTCTGTCCTTGTTACGGTAGGAGGGGTGGGGTCTGAGGGCGGAGGAGCGGGATGTGGACGAGATGCGTTGGAGGGCATCTTTAACCACATGGGAAGGGAAATTGCGGTCTCTAAAGAAGGAGGCCATCTGGTGTGTTCTAACACATTCCACCCTGACCTTAAATTTATCTGGACCATCTCTGACACATCCCTCCCCTTCCTGGACCTCTCCATCTCCATTAGTGATGACCGACTTGACACTGACATTTTTTACAAACCCACCGACTCCCACAGCTACCTGGATTACACCTCTTCCCACCCTATCTCTTGCAAAAATGCCATCCCATATTCCCAATTCCTCTGCCTCTGCCGTATCTGCTCCCAGGAGGACCAGTTCCACCATAGAACACACCAGATGGCCTCCTTCTTTAGAGACCGCAATTTCCCTTCCCACGTGGTTAAAGATGCCCTCCAACGCATCTCGTCCACATCCCGCTCCTCCGCCCTCAGACCCCACCCCTCCTACCGTAACAAGGACAGAACGCCCCTGGTGCTCACCTTCCACCCTACAAACCTTCGCATAAACCAAATCATCCGCCGACATTTCCGCCACCTCCAAAAAGACCCCACCACCAGGGATATATTTCCCTCCCCGCCCCTTTCCGCCTTCCGCAAAGACCGTTCCCTCTGTGACTACCTGGTCAGGTCCACGCTCCCCCTACGACCCACCCTTCCATCCTGGCACTTTCCCCTGCCACCGCAGGAACTGTAAAACCTGTGCCCACACCTCCTCCCTCACCTCTATCCAAGGCCCTAAAGGAGCCTTCCACATCCATCAAAGTTTTACCTGCACATCCACTAATATCATTTCTTGTATCCGTTGCTCCCGAAGCGGTCTCCTCTACATTGGGGAGACTGGGCGCCTCCTGGCAGAGCGCTTTAGGGAACATCTCCGAGACACCCATACCAATCAACCAAACCGCCCCATGGCCCAATATTTCAACTTCCCCTACCACTCTGCCGAGGACATGGAGGTCCTGGGCCTCCTTCACTGCCGCTCCCTCACCACCAGACGCCTGGAGGAAGAACGCCTCATCTTCCACCTCAGAACACTTCAACCCCAGGGCATCAATGTGGACTTCAACAGCTTCCTCATTTCCCCTTCCCCCACCTCATCCTAGTTTCAAACTTCCAGCTCAGCACTGTCCCCCTGACTTGTCCGGACTTGTCCGACCTGCCTAGCTCCTTTTCCACCTATCGAATCCACCCTCTCCTCCCTGACCTATCACCTTCACCTCCTCCCCCACTCACCCATTGTACTCTATGCTACTCTCTCCCCACCCCCACCCTCCCCTAGCTTATCTCTCCACGCTTCAGGCTCTCTGCCTTTATTCCTGATGAAGGGCTTTTGCCCGAAAAGTCGATTTCGCTGCTCGTTGGATGCTGCCTGAATTGCTGTGCTCTTCCAGCACCACTGATCCAGAATCTGGTTCTGGAATCAGCTGCCCCATCAGCCATTGTAACAAAAACTAATGAATAAGCTGTTCAGAAGACAGTCATAGAGTCATACAGCACAGAAACAGACCCTTTAGTCCAACCGGTCCATGCCGAAAATACTTCCAAACCAAACTAATCCCATCTACCTGCTCCTGGCCCTTTTCCCTCCAAACCTTTCTTATTCATATACTTATCCAAATTCTTTTCAATGTTGCAATTGTACCCACATCCACCACCCTTCAGGAAGCTCATCCCACATCATCTACATAAATAATTTGCCCTCATGTCTTTTTTAAATCTCTCTCCTCTCACCCTAAAATGCACCTTCTAGTCTTGAAATCTCCCATCCTAGGGGAAAAGTCTACCATTAGCCTGATCTGTACTCTTATTATTTTATAAGCCTCTGTAAGGTTGCCTCTCAACATCCTATGCTCCAGGGAAACCGGTCCCAGCCTATCCAGACTTTCTTTATAACTCAAACGTTCCATACCTGGCAACATCCTGATAAATCTCGTCTGAATCCTCTCTAGCTTGATACTATCCTTCCTGGGTGACCAGAACTGGATACAGTACTCTAGAAGAGGGCTCACCAACGTCCTACACAACCCCAACATGACTTTCCAACTCCTCTACTCAAAGGACTGAGCATGCACAATTCTCCACTGTCTACGAGAGCATTTGAAGATTGGATGTCAAAAGGGTTTGGGAGTCTCTTACAACAGCTAAAACAAAGGGTGGTTGACAGAGGCAGTATGTCTGACCAGGTCTGGTACATTCTGCCAGGGATGGTGGCAGTATCTATGCAATCTTTAATGACCTTTTTTTTATATATAAAAAAACTTCTCCTGTTCAAGATGATTAATAAATGGATCCTGAGGGAACTATACAATTCTATAAATACCAGTGTTAGCACACTACCCCTTGATGTGTCAGACTGCAGTGCAAATTTTCATGTGTTATCATGTGCAATGTGAATCTTGCTGCAACAAAATTTCAAAGGAGCATGTCCTGACCTCCAGACACTCCCCTGAGGAAATCTTGCAGAGGTGTCCTGCAGCTGAGATGACTGACCACCAACAAAGAGAGCCACCTTCCTTTGTGCTAGTTACGATTCCAACCATTGGAGAATTATTCTCCACTTCCCATAGACTCCGATACTGCTAGAGCTCGTTAATGCCACATTTGGTCAAATGCTGCCTTAATGCCCATCATTCTCACCCTAATCTTTGAAATATAGCACTTTTATCCATGTTTGATTCAATGCTCTAATGATGGCTCAGCGATTAGCACTGCGGCCTCACAGCACCAGGGACCCTGGTTCGATTCCAGCCTTGGGCGGCTATCTGTGTAGAGTTTGCACATGCTCCCCATGTCTGCGTGGGTTTCTTCCCAGTGTCCCGGTTTCCTCCCACAGTCGAAAGATATGCAGGTTAGTTGAATTGGCTACGCTAAGATTGGTAGGCGAAAGTGAGGACTGCAGATGCTGGAGATTAGAGTCAAGATTAGAAAAATGCAGCATCCGAGGAGCAGGAAAATGGACATTTCGGGCAGAAGCCCTATGCAAAGATTGCTCATAGCATTCAGGGATGTGTACATTAGGTGTATTAGTGAGGGGAAATGTAGAGTAATAGGGATACTGTTTTGGAGGGTTGTGTAGACTTGTTGGACTGAAAGGCCTGTTTCCACACTGTAGAGATTCTATGATGTCTGGAGATGACTGACCCTGGTGGATCTCAAACTGCGTGTCAGTGAGTGGGTTATTCTTCTGTGCATACTGTCAATGTTCTGTTCTATCATTTGACTGATGATCACGAGTAGAGTCAATCAGCAGAGAGCAGAGGAAGAATGTGGCCTAGTGATACTATTGCTCGATGATTAATTCAGACAGCTCGGTAATGATCTGGGGACATGTGTTCAAATCCTGCCATAGCAGATGGTGGAATTTGAATTCAATAAAAGTCTGGAATTACGAGTCTAATGATGACCAGTAAACCATACAGTCAAAAAACCATCCGGTTCACTAATGACATTGAAGGAAGGAATCTTCCATTCTTACCTGGTCTGGACTATTTGTGACTCCAGACCCCACAGTAATGTGGTTCACTCTTAACTGCCCTCTGGGCAATTAGGGATGGGCAATAAATGCTGCCTAGCCAGTTTTTGTCCAGATCCTGTTAACGAATTCAAAAAACACTGAGGTGGTAGTAATAGTAAATGGTTTGGATTTATCCTGCTATTTGAAAGGTCATACCGAGATAATTTTCCACATTGCTGAATCCTCATGTACTGGAACAACTTGGCAGGTTCTGGAGGGCAAATCCTATTTCCAGAATATTATCAATGTAATATCCAGTTCCTTCAGCCATTTCTTGACATCATGTGGAGTGAATGCAATTGGCATTTGTGATGCAAGTGCCCTCAAGAAAAAGCTAAGACACGTCATCGCCTGGCATTTCTGACTGAAAATTGCTAAAAGTCTTTTGCACTGCTATTCTGGGCTCCCTCATTGTTGTAGATGAAATATTTGGGGCACAACCTTCTCCAGTGTATTGTTTAGTTTTCTGTCACCATTCACGACTGGAAGTGGCAGAACTGCAGTCCTTAAATCTTACCCATTGTTTATGGAATTGCTTAGTTCTATCTATCACTTGCTACTTATGCTGTTTGGCACATAAGTAGTCCTACTTTACCAGCTTGACACCTAGTTTTAGGTACGGCTGGTGCTGCTGCTGGTTAGCATGCAGGGTCAGTTAGCAGTTAGGAAAGCAAATGCAATGTTAGCATTTATTTCCAGAGGGCGAGAGCATAAGAGCAAAGAGTTGTGAACACAGCCCAAACCATCCCGCAAGCCAACCCCCCATTCATTAACTGTATCTACACTTCTTGTTTCTGTGAAAAAGCAGCCAACATCATCAAAGATTCCTTCCACACTGGTTATAATCTCTTCCAACCTCTCCAGTCAGCCAGAAAATACAAAAGCTTAAACACAGGCACCAACAGGTTCAAGAACAGCTTCTTCCCCGCTGTTATTAGACTGCTGAATGGATCTTCCAGATTTCAAATCTATTGCTGATCTTGCTTTTGTACACCTCCTGTGCAACTGTAACTCTATGTGCCTCATTCTGTCCACCCTATCATCCGCATGTCCTTGTATGTTATGATCTGCCTGCACCACACACAAAACAGAACTTTTCACTGTACATAGGTACATGTGACCACAATAAACTAAATCAAGTGTATTGCTGAGGTTGCATAAGGTTCTGGTCAGAGCATATTTGGAATGTTGCGAGCAGTCTGAGCCCCATATTTAAGGAAAGTCTTGAAGGGGGTCCAGAGGAGGATTGAAAGACTTGTCACATGAGGAGCATATAGGTCTGTATTTGATGGAGTTTGAAAGGACTGGGGGGATCTCATTAAAACTTACCAAATACTGAGAGGCCTGGACAGAATGGATGCGGAGAAGATGTTTCCACCAATAGAAGAGACTAGGACCTGAGGGCACAGCCTCAGAGTGAAGGGGTGGCCCCTTTGAGCTGAGATGAGGAGGAATTTCTGCAACCAGAGGTTCTGGAGCTCTATCTTAAAGATGTACCACTACACCATTGTGTCCATCGATAATGAAAGGGTTGTCATTGTTATATTTGGAATCAGTAACATAGTGGTAATATTATTGGAGTAGTAATCCAAACATTTAGCTTCATCATTGGAAACCAAGTTCAAATCTCATCAAGGTAACAGGAATTAATCAATCAATCAATGCATCTGACATAAAGTGTTGCCATGTGACTCCAGACTAATAGCAATGTGGTTGACTCTTCATGAACTGGGAGCAGACTGTATCTCTCTCTTGGTTGCATGCTGTGATAGTGCTCACTCACTCTGAGCCTACTTGGGGACTCACTACATCCCTGCTTGCCTTGCCCTTTTTAATTGCAATCTTCCACTGAGCCAGCGAATCCAGGCTGCCGTACCACTGTGCTCTTGAGCACGGACAGAAGGTCAGAGAGCTTGTCATTGACTGTCAGCTGTCATCAGTCAAACTTTGGCAGGGGATGTATCTGTGAAGGGTACTAGTGCTGTATGTTCGCCTTGGTCCCAAAGCCAATTCCTGGCTCACTGAAGTCTCTAATTCAATAACAGGGATGCCAAGTTCCATTCCCTGACTTGACTACCAACCTCTACTCCAACCTGATAAAACGTAGCCCTGAGACAGTAGAAGAGAGAAGTTTAAAAAAAAACGTTGCCATCAAAATGGCTGCTCGTGGTGCCAAATGCTAGAGGTTGATCTGCAGGTTTGGCATATAAAAATGTGTTTTCTGGCCATGTGTACACAGCAGATGTTGGAAAACAAATATTCACCTATAAACATTAACAACATGCAAATAGGCTTGAGTGATGATCTCTCTCATATTTGCTAAATTTAACTTGGTTGTTGGAGGATTGTCAACCTCATGCAGAATGATTCATTGTGAGTTATCTTGCAGGATAGTGTGAGTGGCCCTTACTACTCCAATATTATTACAACTATGCTACTGTCTCCAAATGTAAGTCCATGGCCCTTAATTACCTGGGTGGCGTCCACCTTTTGAGTAAGACAGAATCAATGGGCTGGCAAATCTTGTCAGTCAATAATCCACTAAATTATATCTGTTGTGCCATTCTAATATGCTGCAATCTGTCCCAATAAAGCCCCATCATCATAGTCTTGGCTGTGGAATGCTGGGTGGCTGCTTTTGTTCAGTATTTAAAATCTCAAATCAGGATTTACTACATTGTTTCATTTATGACGCCCTCCAATGCCACTCCATCTGTTGAAATCTCTAGCCATCAGTTTATGTTTTAAGCCTCGGGTATCTTGTCTGCAAACGGGTGCAGCAGATTCATTAAGTCAGAGGGAATGCTCTTTCACTCGAATGAATATTTTTAAAAGTTGTCCATTTTCGCATTCACGAGTTGAGATCTCAATATTCGAATACGCCGGTGGCTTACCGATGGACAAACAGCAGAAATCCAAAACCAGTGAGATTTCTAAATTGCTACAAGCCTGCCAGGTGGCAGTCAAGTTTATAAATCATTTGATGCAATTGTTTCTCTTCTTTTGGCTTGAATTTGGATAATAATGTGAGAAGCTTGTCAGTGCTGCATACATCTCCTGCAAAATCCATCCAGTTACTCAAACGCAGAGCACCAGTTCAGTGCTTCCAGAGGTGATCTGTTTGATGTCATTGAATAAGAATCTGGTAGAAGGCTGCAGAAAATGACAGACATCAGCAGGTAATGATGAACAAAACGGGTTATTCCACCATGAATGTAATTATTGTGAAATGCTCAGTAATTGCTAATTCTTTTGCGACAAAGCCAAATAGTTTGTGACAGCTCCCATTTTATCAGCTCTTGTTTTAAACTGTTCCTATCCTGTGCAATTTGTACCATTTGAATTGAGCTGCTGTGATGCTGGGGAGATTGCTATTTG
This sequence comes from Chiloscyllium plagiosum, assembly GCF_037043375.1. Lineage (NCBI taxonomy): Eukaryota > Metazoa > Chordata > Chondrichthyes > Orectolobiformes > Hemiscylliidae > Chiloscyllium > Chiloscyllium plagiosum. Next base: position 15,009,902 of record NW_028270174.1, read on the forward strand.
CTTGCACATACGGACATGGATTTCTGCAGCAAGAATTTGCACAGGATGAGTCTATATCTATTTACCCAGCAGTGTTAGCTTAGTTACAATTCCAGGAGACCATTAACCCTGAATTGCCTTCTGGCAGCCAACTACAACAGCCACTTGTGTTTTTCTAGTTCTTTTTAAGGTAGCAAAACATTATTGAGTAAAATTTGAAACTGGGGGGCCATATAAGATATTCGTAGTTGCTTGCTCGTACAAAATCTGAATATTGCTGGAAATAAAAGCAGATTTGATGAAGCTTTTCATCTTACACTCATCAGGGCATTTCACAAGAATGCAAAAGGAAAACAGCATTTATCTGTATGAGATAAATGAGATTGACAAGTGGAGTGTGATTGGTAGAAGCATTCCAATGGGGAATGTGCTGCTTCATGATGATTGACAGTTAACTGCTTTAATTAAAGCAGATTTAAGATTCAAAGCAGACTGTTTGATTCTGACTGGTCAAGACATTGCATTAAACATGAACTAGAGGAGGCTGTCACCTATTTTATTGAGTTGAAAGAGGTGCAGTGTGTATGCATGACAAAAATAGAAATTGCTGGAAAAGCTCAGGAGTTCTGGCAGCATCTGTGGAGAGAAACCAGAGTTAACGTTTAGAATTAATGTGTCTTCCCCAGCTCTGAGGAACGGTCACTCAAACTGAAACATTAACTCTGATTTTGTTCCACAGGTTCTGCCAGACCTGCTGAGCTTCTCCATCAATTTCTGCTTTTGCTTCTGATTTACAGCATCTGCAGTTCTTTCAGTTTTTATTTAGTCTGTATGCATATTCTTTCTTCTTAAAAAAGAACAGGACTCCGTTTATTAGTATATGTAGCTTCTCATGCATGCAAATGCGTCACGCTGCAAGCCTACCTCAAAATCGCAAATTGGTTGTTGAATTCTTTGCACATTCAGAAATTTTCAGCAAATGTTGTCCAACAGTGGAATCAAGTCAAATGTTGGACGCTATGCTTTCAGTTTTGTAAATGGGTGTCTGACTGGCAACAATCAGTACCATGCTTGCTATGACCAGCCAAAGTGACTCAATTCAATGGTCAGGTTTTGGGTTGTATGGCCTATATACGTAACATCACTCAGGCACTAAAGTTTATAGACCACACTACTCATTTGTGTGAAAAGTAAAACTCTTCTTGGCTTGATGGCAACATAGCATCTCATTAATCGCAAAAGCCATTTGTGTTGCTATTGCATCGTAGCAGTGTTCATAAGACCAAAGATGCAGGAGCAGAATTTGGCCATTCAGCCCATCGGGTCTGCTCTGCCACTTGATCCTGGCTAATAATAGGAGTTGGGAGGTCATGTTGCAGCTGTGTAGGACATTGGTTAAGCCACTTTTGTAAAACTGTGTTCAATTCTGGTCTCTCTGCTTTAGGAATAATGTTGTTAAACTTGAAAGGTTTCAAAAAGGACTTACAAGGGTATTGCCATTGTTGGAGGGGTGGGTATTTGAGCTAGAGGGAGAGGCTGAACAGGCTCAGGCTATTACCTCTGAAGCGTTAGAGCCCAAGGGGTGATCTTATAGAGATTTATAACATCATGAGGGGCAGGGGTAGATAGAATAGCCAAGGTCAGTTCCCTAGGGTAGGGGAATCCAAAACCAGAGGGCATAGGTTTCAGGTGAGTGGGTAAAGATTTATAAAGGTACCAAAGTGCCAACTTTTTCACACAGAGGCCGGTGTGTGTATCCAATGAGTTGCCAGAGGAAGTGGTAGAGGCTAATACAATAGCAACAGTTAAAAGGCATCTGGATCTGTATATGAATAGGAAGGTTCAGAGGGATATGGCCAGATGCCAGCAAATGGGACTAGATTAATTTAAGGTATCTTGTCGGTATGGAAAAGTTGGACTAAAGGGTCTGTTTCTGTGCTGTACATCTTCAAGACTCGATGACTCTATATTGGTTCTCAACCTCATTCTCCTTCCTTATTCCCATAGCCCTTGATCCTCTTACCAATCAAAAATCCCTTCGTATGTGTCTTAAAGTCACTCAATGATCTGGCCTCCACAGCCTTCTGCAGCATTGAGTTCCACAAATTCATTACCTTTCAGCTAAAGAAATTCCTCCTCATCCAAGTCCTAAAGAATCACCCGTCATTCTGAGGCGGTGCCCTTGGATCCTAGCCTTTCTCACTAATGAAAAAATCTTCTCCATTCCACTCTATCCAGGGTTCTCAGTGTTGTAAATTTCAATGAAATCCCCCCCCCCACCTTATAGAGTTCATTGAATACAGACCCAGAGTCCTCCGCGGCTCCTCATATGGCAAACCCTTCATCTCTGAGGTCATTCTTTTAAACCTTGTCTGGACCCTGTCTAATGTTAAAACATTCTTTCTTAGAGATAGGGCCCAAACTGTTCACAATATTCCAAATGACCAGAACCTTATACAGCCTCAGCAGTATATCTCTGCTGTTGTATTTGAGCAAATCAAAATGAATGCTGATATTAGCATTTGCTTTCCTAACTGCCAACTGAACCTAAATGTTAACTTGAAGAGAATCCCAAGTCCTTTTGTGCGTCAGATTTCAGAAGTCTTTCCCTGTTTAGAAAATAGTCTACACCTCTATTCTTTCCATGGAAATGCATAACCTCATACTTTCCCACATTCAATTCCATCTGACCTTTCTTTGCACTCTCTCCTAGCCTGTCCAAGTCCTTCTGCAGCCTCCACACTTCTTAAACACTACCTGTCCTTCCACCTCTCTTTGTATTATCTGCAAACATAGCAACAATGTCTTCAGTTCCTTTGTCTAGAATAGTTGTGGTCCTGACACTGACCCCTGTGGAACTCCACTATTCACTACTCCAGCTGCCATCCTGAACAAGATGCATCAGAGGGTGGTGAAACTTTGGAATTCTCTACCTCAGAAAATTGTGGAAGGTCAAGAATTGAATAATTTAAGAATAGAGAGGGATACTCATCTGAATATTAAAGCTATCAAAGGGTCCAAGGATGTACATGAAAATGGCACTGAGATACAAGGATCTAGTCAATCCAGCAGACTTGATAGACTGAATAGTCTATTCATATTTTTTCCCTCATTCATAGTACATGTGTGTCACTAGCCATGCCAGCATTTATAATCCATTCCTAATTACCCAGAGGGCAGTTAAGAGTCAACCACATTGCTGTCGGCCTGGAGTCACATGGAGGCCAGACCACATAAGGATGGCAATTTCCCTTCCCTAAAGGACATGAGTGTATCAGATGGACATTTCCTCAACAGCCAATCCACGGTGATCATTTGACTTTTAAGTCCAGATTTTGTTTTCAATTCAAATGCCACATTGTGGGCGGCACGGTGGCACAGTGGTTAGCACTGTTGCCTCACAGCGCCAGAGACCCGGGTTCAATTCCCGCCTCAGGCGACTGACAGTGTGGAGTTTGCACGTTCTCCCCGTGTCTGCGTGGGTTTCCTCCGGGTGCTCCGGTTTCCTCCCACAGTCCAAAGATGTGCAGGTAAGGTGAATTGGCCATGCTAAATTGCCCGTAGTGTTAGGTAAGGGGTAAATGTAGGGGTATGGGTGGGTTGCGCTTCGGAGGGTCGGTGTGGACTTGTTGGGCCGAAGGGCCTGTTTCCACACTGTAATGTAATGTAATCTAATCTAATCTGCCATGGCAGGATTTGAACCCAGGTACCCCAGAACATTACCTGGGCCTCTAGATTAATAGTTTAGCTATGGCACCATCAGGTCATTGTCTCTTCATATTCTCTGGAGTCTCATGTTTCTGTATAATCCTGGGTTGAGTGAATTCCCATTGTGTTTCACAGTAACATTCCCCTTTCTCACACTTTCTAATCAAGATAGTCACATAAATTATATTTTGTGGAATGTTATAGAACTGAAACTAACTATTTAGCTCAACCCCTACATTTTCGCTTCATGCAGTTTTTCCTCTTGTGATTAATTTCTCCCCTCTCCCAACCAGGAGTTTGACATTCCCACATGTAAATGCCATTTTCCTTTTGTAAGTACAAGCCTGTTGGATTTAGAGTGTCTTCTGTAACTTGCATGTTGGATCATCACCTGTTGCTGATCTAGATCAGTTTGGAACGGAGGACAGATGTCCATTCTCTCCCTCCCAGGAAAGATTACCAATCAGGAACTTAGAATCCTATTCTTTGTCTGATTTGGGCTGTACTGAGTTGTTACTGTTTTGTCTTCATTAGTTCAGTGGGAATCTGACAGGGATGTTAGCTGCCCTGTGTTGAATTTACTTGACCTGCAAATGAATGCAAGTAAATGATGCACAAATGACTCAAACGTTAATTGGAACATAATTCATGGAAAGGTGGTTGTCATTTTCACACAGCAAGATCCCACAATCAGCAATGATGTTGATGAGCAGGTAATTACGTAATTATTCTGGTTGATGTATAAATGCTGGACATTCGATTGGTAGAGCTTCCTTGCCACTAAAGGGCTCCACCAACATGACACAATTAAAATAAGGAAAGGTAAAGTTAACACTATCCTAAAGGGCCATGGGGCTGCTCTCTCATTAGACAGAGACAACTGTTGGTGGTTTAACCTGAGGGTCACTGCTGTGTTTGGAATCAGAGCCAGGTCGATCTCGTGGACTATGGGATCCTTGATTGCGGTTGTTACCCTGGGGCCAATCAGGGACCCCTGACTGCCAGATATAAACAGAGTGTCCTCCCAGCCCAACTGCTTGTTCTGTGGCGCTGTGGAGTCCGTGGACCACGTGTATATTAGGTGTGGGCGTTTGCACTCCCTTTTTGATTTCCTGAAAAACCTTCTCCTCTGTTTTTGGCTGCACTTCAGTCCCACGCTCCTGATCTTTGGGCACCCGGTACGGAGGAAGGAGGGCAGGTCTGAAGACCTCCTTGTGGGTCTGCTCCTGGGCCTGGCCAAACTGGCCATCAACAGGTCCAGGCAGCGGGCCGTGGAGGGGGTCGTTAGGGCCGACTGCCTGCCCCTCTTCCGCAGCTACGTTAGGGCCCGGGTGTCCTTGGAGAAGGAGCACGCGGTGTCGACCAACACCCTGGAGTTGTTCAGGGAGAGGTGGGCGCCGCAGGGAGTGGAGTGCATCATTTCTCCCTCCAATTCTATTTTGATTTAGTCCCTACCCTCCCCTTCACTGTTTTGATCACACAGCACTGCCCTTTGATGTGAAGGGCAGTGTTTGTCACTGGCCACCCGGGTGTTTTCCTATCTTCCTGGTGGTGGAATTTGAATAAAGATTTGTGCACTTTGTGTCTTTCACTGTGTCTCACACCTGCACACACACACCATGGGTGCTGGGGATAAAATAAGCACTACCACACTTAGGTGGTAGTGTGGGGGTAAAGGAAAAAAGAAAAAAAAAGGGGGGTGCCTACGTTAGGGCCCGGGTGTCCTTGGAGAAGGAGCACGCGGTGTCGACCAACACCCTGGAGTTGTTCAGGGAGAGGTGGGCGCCGCAGGGAGTGGAGTGCATCATTTCTCCCTCCAACTCTATTTTGATTTAGTCCCTACCCTCCCCCTCACTGTTTTTGATCACACAGCACTGTCCTTTGATGTGAAGGGCAGTGTTTGTCACTGGCCACCCGGGTGTTAAAAAAATAAATAAATAAATAAACAGAGTGTCAAAAAAGAAAAAAAAAGATAAAAAAGATTCTAAGGACTGGCTTGGAGCTGGCTGGTCAGAACTCTTGTAAATAACGTGTGATGGGATGCCAGCTTCTGTGTAGTTATTTCAGTCACAATGTCTCAAGTGAGGGGAGACTTTGAAACAGAGAGTCCTTCATTGTAATCTCAGCTGGTGCAGGATTTGAGCCAATGCAGTTGGCGTTACTCCGCAATACAACCACCACCCAGCAAACTGAGCTCGCCTGCTATTACAACCCCTTCAAAGGTGTAAAGATAGACCCTTTCTCTCTCTCTCTCTCTCTCTCTCTCTCGCTCTCTCTCTCTGTCTCTCACTCTCTCTCTGTCTCTGTCTCTCTCTCTCTCTCTCTTGCTGTCTCCCTCCAATTTGTTACATGTGGCTTGGAACTGGTGAATGAATATAATTTTCTTCTTTGAGATTTGATCACTTCATTAAATCCTCTCTGTCTATTGCATGATTTTATTGCATGAGACAACTCACAACCTACCAGCAACCTGGCATCTCGGTTTCTCTATACTTGGCGGTAGGAGGAAATTGCACACAACCTTCTTAAGACCTTCATTTTATTAATTCCATTACCAGTTGTCAGATGTTCCTGGTGGATGTGAGTAAGGAGGTTTCTTTTTCCATAGTCTATTCATGCTACTCTTTTAGAATAATTGTTCAAGAGCTTGTAAATGGGACCACAAGTTTTGTTTTCAGTACAAGAGCCAGCGCTAATTACTAATAATGTTGATTTGGATGCCTCAACTTATCATTGGCATGACATTCCCGTGCATGAATTCAGAAGATAGTATTCTTCCAGCTCATAGCAAATCGAGTGTAGTTGATGAGGACAAAAACAGAAAGTCCTGGAGAAAGTCAGCAGCTCTGGCAGCATCTGTAGAGAGAAATAGTTCAAATCCTATGACCTTTCATCAGAATGGCCCTTCTTCTTCTGATGAAGGGTCACTGGACTCTAAACATTAACTTTGGTTTTCTCTCTCTCTCTCTACAGATGCTACCAAACCTGCTGAGTCTCTCCAGTGCTTTGTTTTTGTTTCAGGTTTCCAGTACTCACAGACCTTTGTTTTATTATAGTTGTGCTCATTTTATTACATAATGTGCTGTTAGTACCCAACTAGGGGAAATAGATCTTTAAATGCCTCATATGAAACCCAGTCATCAAAAACCTACATTCTGTCCTCGCTTTACCAAGAGTATGATAATAATATTTAAACATCAACCTGGGGCTGCTTTTGACTGATAGCAATGAGCAGACAGTTTGGGGCAGAAGTGACACTGATCACTCTGCTGGACAAGGCCCCTTGTTTGGAGATGAAATGAATGGTTATTCGTTTGTATGGAAAGTCAGTGGAGTAAAGACTTCAATGAATTTGTTGTGGACACTTTTTTGCTCTGTCTTCTCCAGAAGCCTGTAGACTTCAGACAGAACCAAAGTCTTTGGACTTTCAGGCAGGAAACCAGTGTTAAAAGTCTCACCATGTTTGGAAAGTTTATTTGCTCCCCATTCATTGACTTCCACTTTGCGAGATGTACCTGTTCCTTGTTGTACATATGCTTTGTATTGAAGTAAGTTTGTCTATAAGGACTCTGTATGCTATGTGTACGCAATGTTGCAAATCTTCCTGCCAGTTCATCTGCCTTGTATTTGAAAACTGCACACACTACAGAAATTGATTGGTTTCCTGTAACGTCTGTTTCATAATTGTAATGTGTCTTACAGTGTTATAGAAACTAAGCTACAGAGCTGAGCAAACCCTGATGAGTGATTGATTATGGGATCATTGTCATGAGCATGACATTTCTCCCTTTTGTAAAACTGAAAGTAAAGCAGCCCTTTGCTTCAGCATTTATTTTTCAGTAATTGATGCCAAACGGAAGAAGGTAGAAGACAGAGAGGGTGGTGGTAGAGGGTTGCTTTTCAGACTGGAGGCCTGTGACCGGTGGTGTGCCACAATAATCAGTGCTGAGTTCACTGCTTTTTGTCATTTATGTAAATAATTTGAATTTGAACATAGGAGGTATGGTTAGTTAGTTTGCAGATGACACCAAAAGTGGAGGTGTAGTGGACAGTGAAGAAAGTTAGCAGGTCAGGCAGCATCCAAGGAACAGGAGAATCGACGTTTCGGGCATAAGCCCTTCTTCGGGCTTATGCCCGAAACGTCGATTCTCCTGTTCCTTGGATGCTGCCTGACCTGCTGCGCTTTTCCAGCAACACATTTTCAGCTCTGATCTCCAGCATTCTGCAGCCCTCATTTTCTCAGTGAAGAAAGTTACCTTAGAGTATAATGAGATCTTGATCAGACGGGTCAATCGGCCAAAGAGTGGCAGATGGAGTTTAATTTAGATAAATGTGAGGTGCTGCACTTTGGAAAGGCAAATCCAGGCAGGGCTTATACAGTTAATGGTAAGGTCGTCGGGAGTGTTGCTGAACAAAGAGACCTTGAAGTGCAGGTTCATAGTTCATTGAAAGTAGAGGCGCAGGTAGATAGGATAGTGAAGAAGGTGTTTGGTGTGCCTTTACTGGTCAATGTTTTGTGTACAGGAGTTAGAAGGTCATGCTGTGGCTATGCAGGACATTGATTAGGCCACTTTCTGAATACTACGTGCAATTCTGGTCTCCCTGCCTTAGGAAGGATGTTGTGAAACTTGAAAGGGTACAGAAAAGATTTGCAAATTCATGAAAATCTTTACTCCACTGACTTTCCATACAAACGAATATCTGTTCATTTAATCTCCAAACAAGGGGCCTTGACCAGCAGAGCGATCAGTGTCACCTCTGCCCCAAACTGTTGCTTAAAGTCTGTTCATTGCTACCAATCAAAAGCAACCCCAGGATGTTGCCAGGATTGGAGGTTTTGAGCTGTAGGGAGAGGCTGATTAGCCTGGGGCTATTTTCCCTGGAGTGTCAGAGACTGAGGGGTGACCTTATGGAGGTTTAAAAAATTATGAGAGGCTTGGATAAGGTAAACAGACAAAGTTTTTTTTACCCTGAGGTGGGGCAATTCAAAACTCAAGGACAAAGGTTTAGGATGAGAGGAGAAAGATTTAAAAGGGATTTAAGGGGAAACATTTCCACAGAGAGTGGTGCTTGTATGGAATAAGCTACTAGACAAAGTGGTGGAGGCTGGTGCAATTACAACATTTAAAATGCATCTGGATGGGTATATGTATAGAAAGGGTTTAGAGGGATTTGGTCCAAGTGTTAGCAAATGGGATTAGATTCATTTAGAATATCTGATCAGAATGGATGAGTTAGACTGAAGGGTCTGTTTCTGTGCTGAACATCTCTATGATTCTAATATGATCAACTTTCACAATCAATTTGTTGGAGAGAGTGGTGAATCTAAGACTAGTGTTTTAAACTTAAATAAGGACAATTATAAGGGCCGTCATTGAAGTATTTGTGAGATAACATCTCAAATATTATGTACAGTTTTAGCTTACTTCTTTAAAATAAACGGATATAAATGTATTTGAGGGGATTCAGTGAAGATTCATTTGTGACTGATTGCTGGGATGGAGCGGTTGGGATGTTGTCTTATGAAGGTAGGAAAGGTTAGAAAGTTTAATTCACTCATGGGATGTAGGAACCTCAATCGAGATAAGAATCCAACTCTAATTACCCTTTAGAAGGTAGTGGTAGGATGTCTTTTAAACTGCCGCAATCCATGATGTGCAGGTACACCTGCAGTGCTGTTAGGGAGGAACTTCCAGGATTTTACACAGTAATAGTGACTGAACATGATATAATTCCAAATCAGGATGGTGTATGACTCGGAGGGGAACATTAATGGCTGATTTTCCCATGTATCTGCCGCACTTGTCCTACTGGGTGGTAGAAGTTATGGGTTTGAAAAGTACTTGGTTAGTTGTTACAGTCTATCTTGTACACACCATTTCTATTGTACATCGATTGAATGTTTAAGGTTACAAATAAAGTGATTTGTTTTGTCGTGCATGATGTTGAGCTTCTTGAATGATGTTGGAGTTGCACTAATCCAGCCAAGTGGGGAATATTCCATTGCCCTTCTGCCTTGTAGATGATGAACAGGCAGACAGGAAGTTAATTACTCACTATGGAACTCCTAGCCTCTGACCAGTTCTTGTATCTGCACAATACAAGATATCAGATTAGTTTCTGATCATTGGTAACCCCAAGGGAATAGTGGGGAATTCAGTGATGGTAATGTCATTGAATGTCAAGTGGTAATGATTATGTCATCTTTTAGTGGAGATGGTCATTGTCTGGCACTATGTGGCATGAATTTTACTTGCCATTTATCAGCCCAAGGCTGGATGTTATCCAGGTCTTCATGTATTTGGACATGATCTGCTCTGTATTGGAAGAATCATGAACAATGCTGAATATTGTGCAGTCCTCCCCTCCACTCCTTATCTCTGGAGTTCAGCTCTTATGTTCATGTTTGGAATAAGATTTTGAGATCAGGAGTTGAGTGACTCTATGAACCTCAAACTGAGCTTCAGTGCACGGGTTCTTGTTGAGTCATATAAACAGCTACAAAACGTCTTGACTCTCAAAGTTTTGAAATCCTTCAGAGTCAAGGTGGAATTTTATAAGCTTCACATTCTTCCTCCAAGTAATACTGCACAGCAACATAAGGAACAGACTCTGAATAATTCCGAAAACCTGGCATCGGAAGAATTGTAAGCTGGTTTTATAATTATGGCCCATCAGACATGCTGTAGGCTCTGAGATACAATTCTCAATCCAGTTGGGAATATGAAACAGAGTGAAAATGAATCTAGACCAATCAAATAGGCCAGCCTCATTAATTCAATGCTATAAACAGAAAATGCTGGATTTCAGTCCGTAGGTCAGGAAGCATCTGAGAAGCAGAAGCTTGGATCTTCCGAGGTGAGGCAGTTGCTAATCTGCTCGAGCTTTAGTCTGGCTTGACTTGGTTTCTTGAGGGTTTTCCAAGGTTGGCAGTTACCAGAAATGCAGAGTGTAGCATCCCTTCAAGAGCTCAGCTACAACTGGGTAGAATCAATGGAGGAGTGAATAATGCCTCCTTTTTTTAGAAGTTGCTGCAGGGGATAAAGGCAAGATCCAATTTGAATATTAGTGAATGGATGAGTGAGGTAAGTAAGCAATCATTGGCTGGGTGTGGGGGCAGCCTTGCAGGCAGGTGAGCAGGCAGATGAGTGAGGTGGGAGCTGGATAGTATACACAATGGGTAGGATGTCCAGTGGGTGAGTTGTCAGGTGGGTGAGCTGGCAGCTGTGAGTGGTGGCAGGTAATGAAGTGTTAGTCAGGACTGGCCATGATCAGGGATTAGTCAGGTAGTTGAGGCAGAGTAATCCAGGATGGAAGGGAGTGGTGAGGGGCTCAATGCTGATTGAGGTGTCAGTCCTGGAGTCACTTGGGAGTTAGACTACGTGTCTTCTTTCTAACACTTTCTGGGTCACTATTCAGTTGGCGCAGAATAATTCGGCGTCTCTGTGGCTCAGAGATGAAAATTTTTATTTAGGATCTCTGGGAGCATTCATTTGAAACTTAAACCTTCTAGTCAATTTCCACACAGGTTAGCACATCAGAATTTCCACAGAATTCTGATGAATGGCTCTGGTTGTACAATCATTAGAGACTGGAAAATTTGTACTGGAGCAAATATTTCTGGTTGTTGGTCTGGTGGAGTCATCAACCTCCAGTGCTACATTGAGTTCTCCCTTTACAGGTGACTCCAGGTCTGTTGAGAATCCAACAGCATGTTGTATTTTTCATTCTATATAGATCGGTCAAGTAGAATTGGTTGACTGCTGCTACATTGTTGGCTTCCTGCCCCAACCACAAGGTACTTAGGCTTTGCAGCTACTGCTAATGGCCATTTGTAATACTTTAATTACCTGTCACTCCGGGCAATTCTACCTGTAAACGAAGGAGTTGAACATGTGTTGGAAAGTTGAAGTGGTGGCAGGTGAAGCAAAATTGTTGGTGTTCTTCTTTTAAACAGCCATTTGTTGGCTCAGCCTTGCAGGACCTCAGAATTGCTGAAAGGAAGATTTTCATTGGGTTGGCTTATTGATATCTTTGTACAAACATGCCAAATGCCTCATTACAAGAGTTAGCAACAACTTCAGGTGGCTAGCGCAATGGCCCATCCATCAAGCTGACATGGCTCTGTGTCAAAAAGGGTTATAACTGATGGCGCCCTTGAGATATTTGCAAAGTGGTTTTAGTGATGGAGAACTAAGATCAGCTTACTAAACATTCCTGAATATTAGAATTTAGGTAATAATCCCATCGGTTACATGTGTAAACCTAGATATAATTACACGTTAATCACACACTCTACCTTTTAACCAAATCTTAGCCTTTGAATTCTCATCAATTTGCTCATGCTAATGAAAAGAGAAGAGCTTGCACAGGGCAGAGAGGAAGATGATATTTTAAGAATTTCACTAACAGCCTGACCTACTAAGCATCATCTTTAAAGGGCTTTGGTGAAACAGATCAGTTTTTCCCCAAAAATGGGCAACGGTTTAATGATCATCATTAGACTCTTAATTCCAGATTTTTGTTTCTTCATTGAATTGGATTTCCACTATCTGTTATGCTGGGATTTGAACCCAGGTCTCCAGAATATTATTTGGGTGACTAAGATTAATAATCTACTGATTAATACCACAAGGCCATTGCCTCCCCATGGAACAGGGTTGTATATGAAGAGAATATTTCTTATTGCTTGGACTGAAGACTCCAATGTTTTAGATTGTGAATGGAAAATCAAACAGCATAAAGTTCCAAGTCAGAAAATATTGGACATAACTTGTGGCTTCGTCAATATGAACCTTGAAGTTCCACAATGTGAAATGGGACTCATTTTCACTTATATCACCAACACGACAATGTCGTGTTCATACTCAGAATTATCTTCCCTTTCTCTCTACCTATGCAAGTTCAGGTTAGTGCTTCCAATTAAAACACAATATGTTTCCATAATATGGAGCTTGCATGTTCTGCATGGGCTTCTGCCAGGTGCTCCGGTTTCCTCCCATAGTCCAGAGATGTGCAGGTTAGGTGGATTGATCTTGCCAAATTCCCCATTAGCAGGGATGTGCAGGGTGGTTGGTTAGTGAAGGATAATAGGGATAGGATAGGAGGCTAGGTTTCGGTTAGGATTCTCTTTGGAGGGTTGGTGCAGACTCGATGGGCCAAATGGCTTTTTTTCTGCATTGCAGGAGTTCTACAATTCAGTTACAAATTTCATCACAGCATGGTAACCTTGTGGCTGAAATGAGTTGAAATCTCTCCTTCCTGTTGTTTTAAATCTATCATCAGCTAGAACAGACTGGTTGGAGTCACTGTGGAACAGGATTAGCACAAATATTCTCTCTAATTGTGATATTTAGCAATCTTCCAGAATTTGCATTGAGTCAGTTATCCAAATATACCACTGATCTGTTCATGAGAGAAACAGTATCTGAAGCTTAAGCACTAACTTCTGGAATTTCCTCTCTGTCACTTTACCCTGCCCTCTGCTTCATTTAAAGACCCTTCATCACTTAAATCAACACATGACTTGGTGTCAAACTTTGTCCGATTATGTAGGTCACATCATAAAGTGTCTTGTCATATCTTTCTCCATCAAAGGTGCTGCAAATCCTTGTTGCCGGATATAACTCAGGAGAATTTGCTACCAAATTTTGGAACTCAGTTTGGTGGATTTTGGAACTCATTTCTGCAAATGGCAATTGACGTTCCATTAATTTTAAAATTGAAATTAACATTTCCTTATTATCCAAAGGGAGACGGGGCTGGTTGTTTTGTTTCACAGATCTTAGAAAGACAGTACCAGAGCTACAGGCAACATTCCCAGATTATAGATCCCAGTCTTATGTTCAGTGAGTCAGTTTAACATTCGAGGTAAAAACAATGACTGCAGATGCTGGAAACCAGATTCTGGATCAGTGGTGCTGGAAGAGCACAGCAATTCAGGCAGCATCGGATGCTGCCTGAATTGCTGTGCTCTTCCAGCACCACTGATCCAGTTTAACATTCGGTCAATTAAGCAGTTAGTCAGCTGGTCAGTTAAATATACAATATAATGTCTCAGTTCCAGAACTGCAGGAGTTCCTCTGGGTGGTGTCCTAGACCTAATCATCTTCTGCTGCTTCATCAATGACCTTCCCTCCATCATTAGGTTAGAAATGGGGATGTTTGATGATAGCAATGTTCAGCGCCACTTGTAAATTCTCAGGGACTGAGGCAGTCCATGTACAAATGTAGCAACACCTGAACAATATCCAGATTTGGGCTAACAAGTGGCACTTAAGATTCACACCACATGAGTGTCAGGCAATGGCCATCTCCAATCATTGCCCCTTAATATTCAAGGGCATTACCATCACCAAGTCCCCTACTATCAACATCCTTGGGATCACCAATGACCAAATATTGAACTGGACTAACCATAGAAATACAATGGCTACAATTAAAAAGACGGGCATAGATAGGGTGAATAGCCAAGGACCTTTTGGGTAGGAGAGTCCAGAACTAGATGGCATAGATGTAAGAAGAGAGGGGAAAGATTTAAAAAGGACCTGAGGGTTAACAATTTCACATAGAGGGTGGTGTGTATGGAATGAGCTGCCAGAGGAAATAGCGGAGGTGAGCTCAATTGCAACATTTAAAAGGCATCTGGATGGGTACATGAATCAGAGGATTTAGATGTATATGGGACAGATGCTGACAAATAGGATGAGGTCAGATTGGGACATCTGGTTAACCGGATGAGATGGACTGAAGTGTCCGTTTCCGTGCTGTATCCCTCCATGTTTCTTTAACAGCAGGTCAGAGGCGAGGAACCCTGCAGTGAGGAGCTCACCTTGTGACTCATCAAACCTGTCCACCAGCTAAAAGGCACAAATCAGGGGTTTGATGGAATATTCCCACTTTTCTGGATGAGTGCAGCTCCAGCAACACTGAAGAAGCTTCACACCATCCTGAATAAGGCAGCGCATTTGATTGACAACACGTTTTCAAACATCCATTCCCTCCACCAACGATGCATAGTAGCATCTACAAGAAGCACTGAAGAAATTCACCAAAGCTCCTCAGACAGTACCTTGCAAACCCATGGCCACTTCCATCTGGAATGCCAGTAAATATATGGGAACACCACTGCCTGCAGTTCCCTTCCAAGCCACACATCATCTTGACTTGAAAGTATGTCAGCATTCAAAGGACAAAGAACAATACAGCACAGGAACAGGCCCTTTGGCCTACCAAGACTGTGTTGACGCATGATGCCTTTCGAAAATAAAATCCTGTTACCTCAATGCTATCCATATCCCTCAATCCCTGCCTATCCATCAAGATGCATGTTAAATATTGCTATTGTATCAGCTTCCACCAACTCCTCTGGCAGTACATTTTAGCCTCTGTGTGTAAAAATGTGCCTCTCACATCTCCTTTAAACTAACTCACTTTTGTCTTCAAATTATGTCATTAACATATCTAACCTGGGAAAACATTCCAATTATCCATTCTATTAATTGTTGATTGATATAAATATGGATTGTCGCAGAATTGAACTGGTGTCATGTGACCAACCAAGTCAATACAAGTGGCCAGCAGCTCTGAAGTCCCAGTGTGTGGGGATTGCTAAAGGGGAGCGTTGTCCTGACGGGGTCAGGAGGGACAGTATCCAGATGGTCTTGATGAAGATAGGGGACTCACAGGTGGAGGTATACTGCCTTGTTTTGCCTTGACAGTAGCCTGCACAGCAAAAACTGCCAGGGTATCCACAATGACTCCATCCTCCCCTGTCCAACATAAAATGGAGTCAGGCCCTTATATATATAGACCATGAACTGGCCATGAGGGCCTCAGTGCACCAAAGGATGAACAAGCTGCCTAGCATTTTCCCACCCACCATAATATGGGAGATCAGCTGGGTTTTGACTGGTAGATAGTGGGAAAGCTGCCTTCTCTATTTTGTTAGCCCTCTTTTCAAATATGCCAGCATGATCCATAAAATCCCAGTCCATCGATTAATCAGGCTTCAATTCTCAAGTACAGTAATCCTGTTGCTCTCACCTGTATTTGTATTTATTTGTTGGCAACAGTCTTTTCAAACAATATTTGAGAAGACAAATGCTGTGTTCCTTCAGCAATTTTCAGTGTTTAAGTTGTCACTGTGCCTGTAAATCATTTCAGACCAAAGATTATCCAAAACCTGGAAGCATTAGAATAATTAGCAGACTGACATCCTAGTTCATCTCGCTGAAAGTGTTGCTGCCAACTCTGCTTTCTGTTTGCATCATTTTCCCAGCTCTGACGCTCTGAGTTTTCCTGACTGGAGTGTCGTGCCTGTATACTAATTTGTATTGATGCAATATGGATTGGAGGAGCTCAGCCTGTCTGAAAAATGACCTGTCAAAATGAGAACTAGTCCCTCTAAATAAATGACAGTTTTCAGAGTGAGAAATAAGCACAGATTTGAAAACTGCACACACCCTTAGAGCGGACGGAATTATTGACTTCGTCAAACCATTGATGTTCATGAGGCATGATTTTCCATGGTCATCTTATTTTTGTATGAGGATTGGGACACCTCGCAGAAGATTAAATCAATTTTGACAGAGTAGACACCATAACTTGTTATAACAGCTCTGCAGTTAAGGGTCCCCAGTTTATTAGGATTCTGGGTGGGATACACCAGGCTGGTTACGCTCCCAGGTGAGAAGGCATTAACTGTCTCCCCTTCTTTTTCTTCGATTCATTCATAGGATGAGGATGTTGCTGGCTAGGCTGGCATTTATTGATCATCGCTAATTTTCCAGAGGGCAGTTAAGAGTCACATGTAAGCCAGACCAAGGAAGGATAGCAATTTTCTTCCCTAAAAGGAATTAGTGGACCATTTTTTCCAGCAATAGATTCATGGTCATCGTTAAATTCTTAATTCCAGATAATTATTGATTTCAAATTTCACCATCTGTCATGGCAGGACTTGAACCTGGGTCCCCAGAACATTCTGGGTCTCTGGATTAACAATCCACCTATAATACACTTGCCTCGCCACATCCATCCCTTCATCAGTTAGTCGCAACAAGACTAACTTTACACAAAGATGACTTTTCTAGCCCAAGTGTTTTAAAAGGAGCTAGTTTAATCCAGAAGGAGTATATTTGTTGGTTACTAAAACACAATAAAATATTATAAAATGTCACACATCCACACAAATCAGAAATGAGCGATGAGTTCAAAAAGCGTCAGTCCAAAAAAGGGGAATCTATGTATCAGTCTTCAGCTTGATGTGATGAACAGATTGTGAAACCTTAAAACCATTAAGGTGAATTCTTCTGCTAATACTGACTCTGATGTGGAGGAGCTGGTGTTGGACAGGGGTGGACAATGTTAAAAATCACACAGCACCAGATTATAGTCTAACAGGTTTACTTGGAAGCACTAGCTTTCAAAGTGCAGCTCTTTCTTCAGGTGGTTGTGGAGTAGGACCATAAGGCACAGATTTTATAGCAAACGATTACAGTGTCATGCAAGTGAAATGATATATTTAACAAACCTCAATTGTTAAGTCTTTCATCTTTTAGAATGGGTTACAGGTTTTGGTTCATTAATATGTAAATTCCAGAACTTCTTTTAAGTCACATTATAAAGATAAATTAAGATTTTATTAAAAAAAAAGTGACATCTTGGCTCTGACAATGCCTTAAAGGTATGAGGCTGTCTGTATCCCAGTCTTGACTCTGACTAGTCAATGATGACCAGTATGAATGACTCCGACTGTCTGAAAGGGAGTTATCTCTGCAGCCACAGGGGATCACAGTTAAGATTATACAATAGCATCTCTCCCTTTCAGGTGTTACTGTTTGAAGTTCCCTAGATATTCTTAAAGTGCAACATTCCACGGTTTCTCTTAGGAGCCGGTGGGGATAGTTTAGTTTGGAATTATATTCGGCATGGACTGGTTGGACTGAAGGGTTTGTTTCTTTATGAAGTTGCTATATGACTCTATGATACAGTATAGTACGTACTCTGATCGAGGACAATACTGTAGGCTGCCTTCTTATGTGGCAGTGCATCTCAGATAGTATCCCATCAGCTGCCTGTTAAATATCTACCCATTTCTTAGTACTATTGTCTTCAATAGAATTGAATTATGAAGGACATCGCACCAGAGACAAATACAATAATATTGATTTAGTGCTACTGCTATTGCAATCAACAAAACTAGTATTGAGGACCATTCACAAGTCTTTATTTGACATTATGCAACAATCCAATTTCCTTTCCAAATCTCACACGTTCCTGGATTAGAAATATCAATGGAGCCCATCATTGCTGTGTCAAAATCCTGGAACTCAGTACCTTAAAGCACCAAATCAACAGTAGCAGTTTAAGAAACCCACTCACAAGGGTAACTAGTAATTGGTAATAAATACTGACCTTGTCGTTGATGTTATTATCTCATCTTAAGTTAGTATTTGTGGGTATTTTTACCTGCTAAGTGAACAATTCTGGATTAATTAATTAGTTGCACAATTAATACATTTTAATGCTGCCATCTATTTCCGTTTTAGCACTTTCGATTGCTTACTGCCAACACCAGCACCCCAACCCATTCCCAAACATGATGTTTGACCTTCTAACTCAATTCCACATTCCTGCACAATCCCCATATTCTTATTCCCTTCATACCAAAAATATTATTGACCTCCGCAACAAATGTTGTCAATGTCTGTTCTCCATTGCTCAGCACCTATTTAAGAATTTCTGGTTTAATCAGATATCTCTCATTGCTCCAAACTCTAGGAAATGGGAAATAGCCTCTTTGATCCCCTCATCCCAGGAACTTGTTTCATACTGCTACTGTGGGCGGCACGGTGGCACAGTGGTTAGCACTGTTGCCTCACAGCGCCAGAGACCCGGGTTCAATTCCCGCCTCAGGCGACTGACTGTGCGGAGTTTGCACGTTCTCCCCGTGTCTGCGTGGGTTTCCTCCGGGTGCTCCGGTTTCCTCCCACAGTCTAAAGATGTGCAGGTCAGGTGAATTGGCCATGCTAAATTGCCCATAGTGTTAGGTAAGGGGTAAATGTAGGGGTATGGGTGGGTTGCGCTTCGGCGGGTCGGTGTGGACTTGTTGGGCTGAAGGGCCTGTTTCCACACTGTAATGTAATCTAATCTAATCTAATGTAAATGCGTCATACAACAAGTATGTACATCCGTACTATTTTCTATATTTCTATGTTTAATACGCCTTACCTGTGCTATGCAGAATTGTAGTAAGGTTTCTGTATTGATATCTTCCAATCCCTTTCTAACAAACATTAGCACACTTTTTGCCTTCCAAATCATTTGCTGTACCTGCACATTAACCTTCTGATTCATGTACAAGACATTCAGGCCGTTCTAAATGCAAATGTTTCCCAGTCTCCTACAATTAAAAGATATTTTGCTTATTTTTGTTTTCCGTATAAGTTTGACCTTCACCGCCTTATTTTATCCACCATGTTCTTACCCATTGACCCAAACAACTGAAGCATCTGTGAATCCTTCCCCCTTTTTACCTTCTCACCAGACATTGTGCCATAAGTAAACCTGGATACATTATATTCCGTCACTTCACCTGAATCATTGATTGAGATCGTAAATAGCTGAGGCCCAAGTACTGATGGGCGGCACGGTGGCACAGTGGCACAGTGGTTAGCACTGCTGCCTTGCAGCATCAGAGACCCGGGTTCAATTCCCGCCTCAGGCGACTGACTGTGTGGAGTTTGCACATTCTCCCCTTGCCTGTGTGGGTTTCCTCCGGGTGCTCCAGTTTCCTCCTACAGTCCAAAAATGTGCAGGTCAGGTGAATTGGCCACGCTAAATTGCCCGTAGTGTTAGGTGTAGGGGAATGGGTCTGGGTGGGTTGCGCTTCAGTGGGTCGGTGTGGACTTGTTGGGCCGAAGGGCCTGTTTCCACACTGTAAGTAATCTAAAGTACTGATATTTGCGGTACATTGCTAATCACAGCCTGTAAACCTGAAAATGTTCTGTTTATTCCCACTCTGTTTTCTGTCGATTAATGAGTTCTCATTCCATAATGACATATTGCTCTTAAATCCATGTCCGAATTTTACGCTTGTGTTGGCAGCTTATTGAATGCTTTTTCAAAATCTGAATACAATACATCCATTTATTTTCCCCTATCAATGCTCAGAGAATGCTGAAAATTTGTCAAATGCAATTTCCCTTTATAAAACAAGTTGACTCTGCTTAATCATATTATGAATTTCTACTTGCTCTTTTATGGCATAATAATGCATTTCAACATTTTGCTTGCTACTGATGTTGTGCTAACTCACATCTAGAGTTCCCGCATTTCTCCTTTGTTCATTCTGAAATAATGGGGTGATGTTTGCAATCTTCGGGAACTGTTCTAGAACCGAAAGAATTCTGAATGATTATTATCTGAACGGTGATAGATTGGAAAAGGGGGAGGTGCAATGAGACCTGGGTGTCCTCATGCAAGTGTTCACATGCAGCAGTCAGTGAAGAAGGACAGTGGTATGTTGGCCTTCATCATGAGAGGATTTGAGTACAGGTGCAAGGATGCCTTGCTGCAATCGTACAGGGCCTTGGTGAGACCACATCTAGAGTATCACGTGCAGTTATAATCTCCTAATCTGAGGAAGGATATTCTGGCTGTGAAGGGAGTGCAGTGAAGGTTTACCAGACTGATTTCTGAAATGGCAGCATTGACATATGAAGAGAGACTGGATCAATTAGGATTAATTCACTAGAGTTCAGAAGAATGGGGTGGGGGCTGGAGGGCTGGTGGTGGAGGTGTGCAGAGCTCATGTGAATCTATCAAATTCTAACAAGAATAGGCAGGGTAACCACAGGAAGGGTGTTCCTGATGAGTGGTGAATCCAAAACCGGGCATCATAGTGTCAGGTTGTGAAGAAGGGCAACGAGGTCTGAGATTTGGAGAAATGTCGTCACCCAGAGGGTGGTTAGCCTGTGGAATTCTCTACCAACGAAAACAGTTGATGCCAGAACATTGATGTTTTTTTCAAGAAGGAGTTAGATGTAGTCCTTAAGGCTAAAGAAATCAAAGGATATGGGGAGAAAGTGCGACCAGGGCACTAGGTACAATGGCGAAAGTGAGTACTGCAGTTGCTCGAGATTAGAGTCCACAGTTTGGTCAGGCAGCATCCGAGGAGCAGGAGAGTTGACATTTTGGGCAAAAGCCCCTCATTCTGCTGATGGGCTTTTGCTCAAAAGGTTGACTCTCCTGCCTGACCTGCTGTGCTTTTCCAGCATCACACTGTGGACTCTATTAGGTACGATGATTAGCTATGATCATATTAAATAGCAGAGCGGGATCCAAGGGCTGAATGGCCTACTCTTTGTTCCTATTTTCCACGTTTCTAAAACCCTATGATGCAGATCACCATATCCACCGCCATCACTTAATCCCATTAATTTCCGCAGTATTATCTTTTACTTAGATTGATTATTTTTAAGTTACTATTTCTTGCTAGACCCATAATTGGTTCTCCATTATATATGGAACTTTTTTGTGTATTCTGCGAAGTCAGATGTCATGCATTTCTTTAATATTTCCTCAGCTCACTTATAATTTCACCTTGATGAGTCCATGTTTCCTTTCACTGACACCTATCCAGTTTACATTCATATGAATCAAATAAATAAGCAGACAACATCATTGTAAACCCAGAAATCATCACTTTTCATTCATTGTGCATTCCCTCAGTGTAATTCATGAGTTTTAAATTGTTGAGGGAAGAATACAGGAATCCTCTCAGTTTCTTTTCCCTTTCGCCTTTCTGGTAACTGTGTTAATGTAAACCGTGTGCTAAATAAATAAATGGCAGAGTTTCCATTCACAATTACAGATATTCCTAGCAGCAGTGAACAGAGACTTTCTACAAAGGCTTGCAGAATGACAAATGGAAAAATCAGCATTCAGAATGGGTAGAAGGGGTTTTACCATGCAGTGATATCCAGTCACAGAGTAGATGTTAATCCCACTCTATTTAATGTGAATTCTGCTCTCCGAGTCCTGGGTCCATTTCTTGTTTTGGTGGCAGTAAATAGCTCATGTATACTGATCAATGGCAGTGAATAACACATCCATTAACTTTCTCGTGGGCTGATTGTATGGCGCAGGCATGCCAAAATTTCGTACTGCCGATGAGGTTTCTGAACCAGAGTTTCTTTTATCCCCTAATTTACTTTTATTATCCGTATTGGCTGAGCAAGAAGTTATAGTTCAATATTGAGGTTAACAATCCGATTGGCCTCCGCAGGGTGAATGGTTGCGATGCCACTTGCTCTGGACTTTCCAGCTGAAACTTGCTGTGTGGGTTATGGTCTGAGTTGGACTGCTGCAGAGACAGCCTGAGCTCTTTCCCATTGTCCACCTGTGGAGCAAGTGACCCCATCTTCACTGGTCCGTGCTCAGACCGTTTTGAATTGTCCAGATTCACCTCCCGGATCACTCACTGGGTTGTAGTTGGTGGTGTCTAAGGTTCACCAGGAGGTGTGCTGTTCAGAGGTAGGACGGTCATCAGTTTCTAGGGTGTTGGCCGTGTTCCTTTCGGCATCTTCGCATACATGGGGTCTATTGTATTTGTCAATGGGAGTGCAAAAGCAGCATACTGAGGAAGTTAGAAATGTGAAAAAAAATAGAAAATTCTGAAAATCAGTAAGTCAGCAAGTCAGGAAGCAAAAGTGGAAAAAGAAACTGAATTAACTCATTCAGTTAATAATCTTTCTCTGGCCTAAATGGTTTATTGTCTCCTGGATTTTGAAGCACTATAGTTCTGTAGATGGGAACGGAATTGTTACTGGGATGTATCTTGCCGCGAAGGAAAAGGGAATTCTCTTGTTGAGATTTGTTTGAGGTGCCATTGTTGTCAAGACATAGGAAAATTGGCAGGCAACTTATGCACAACAAGATCCCCCAAATGGCAATGAGTTCGTGATCAGCTCATCCGTTTTGTGAATTAGATTGACACCAGGGCGAACTGCTTTGAATAGCGCTGTGGGACATTTCACATTCTCTCAAGAGGGTATTTAGGGCTTCAGGATAATGGGTCAGCTGAGAAATCACAACAACCACTTGGAGGATCCAGGTTTTTGCTCAAGTTTCTGGAGAGGTGAGAACGCTACACTGAGAGCTTCAGTTGACCGGAGAAGTGAAGGAAAACCTTCATGTTTCAGGCCCTTTGGCACTTGTGTCAGCTCCATTTTTATTCATATTGTTGTCTGAGCCAGGGATGATTGCAAGGATAAGAGATGCAGTTAAACCATGGCCTTCAGTAAACATATGATCAAATGCAGGGAATGAGATAGTGTTGAGCGGAATTAAAGAGACGGTAACAATCTCATCAAAAAGAAGCCATGATGTGGAGTGGGGTGGACAAAGTTAAGAATCACACAACACCAGGTTATAGTCCAACAGGTTTATTTGGAAGCACTAGCTTTCGGAGCACTGCTCCTTCATCGGGTAGCTGTTGAAGGCACAGCGCTCCGAAAGCTTGTGCTTCCAAATAAACCGGTTGGACTATAACCTGGTGTTGTGTGGATTTTTAACCACATCAAAAAGAAGAGCAGTTTTTTCATTAGGCAGCCAAAGTTTGAAGTAAACCAGCAACAAACTGAGCAATTGAAACAAAAAGTCATCATTTTGTAAGACCATAGTAAACAGAAACAGGAGTAGGCTTTCATTCGGGAGCGAGGGTGCAATGTGTATCTCCAGATGCCACTCCACCCTTTCTTCCACATCATTTGCTTGACAGAAGTTGACCCTAGCACAGCCCTCTCTCTCTCTCTCCTGGGCTCTAACATCCATCCCAACTGTAAAATCTTAGAGCTTCCTTCAGCAGCCCCATCAGCTTTCTTCCTGCAAGGCTAACAGCCTGAACTCTGGCATTGCTAAGGGTGATGATGTTCCTGGCCAATCAGTTAGGCTAGCAGCTACGGAGGATGGGGTGTCCACCAACGTGAAAGCTAGGAAACTCGCAATTGGTCAGTTATAGTCCACATGTGACGGCTGTGGGGAAGGCTTCCAATGAGCACTTGGCCTCCAGGTGGCTTTGCTTCTGGGTGTTGAGGGGGCATTGATCTTCCAGTAGTCTGTCATTTCAATTCTCCACCTTAATCACACAATGACTTCTCCATTTTGGGCCTCTTGTGTGGTTTTAACGCAGCTTACCTTAGATTCAAAGAACAACTCTTCATTTTTAAACTTGACAGTCTCTAAACACTTCCAGACTCAACCATTTATGCAACAATTTTGGACTGTAATCTTTGCCGTTATACATTGTGGTTTGGATGATCAGAGTTGAAGGTGATGCTCCTATTCCCATTTTACCAACTTCTCTGGCCCTATCTTTTGTTTTGATACCTGCCCCCTTACTTTTTGTTATTCTTTATTTGCTCTCACCTGCTTTCCATTTTATCCCATGCTTTTCCATCTCCTCCGACTAACCCCACCATCCCCTACCAAAACACACCTTGTCCTGCTTTTGCATTCACTCAAAACCTGATACACCTCTAGCTTTTTCCACTTCTGATATAGAGTTGCTGCCCCGAAAAGTTTCAAGCCTGACTGCTGGATGTAGTAAGTTTTGTTTTGTTGTTCCAGCATTTGCAGCGTTTTGAACAAAAAGGATAATACCGTGAAGACTAGATATTGAAATCAAATCAGAAAACGCTGTCTGTGCTTCTTTCACGAGGCAGCATCAGCAGAGAAAGGAAAACAGCTAACATTTCAAGACCACCCTCAAGTCAACAGCAGCCCCAACTTGCATTGTAATCGCGCTTTTATCAAAATGAAACAGCCCAAGCTCCCATTGAAGAGATGTGGATCTGGATTACAAGGTGTGGGAGGGCCTGGCTAGGAGTCTGTCTGCCACGCTCTTGTGAAGGTGGATTGTGACTAAAGAATAGGAGTTGGGTTTGGATTTAAGAATAGAATTGAGACAAGGGACAATAATTCACTGTAGCTTCTGCACTGCATTTATCATTCTAATCACACCTTACATTATTCAGCATTTTATTCTTGCAAAATATCATTCAGAAACTCTAAGGAACTTTAGTGGTCATTTAATCACAAAAGGCTAGCTGAGAAAGAGCTAATTCTCATTCAGAAACTTTTTAAAAATCCAGTGAATTGAAGAATCACAGGCAAGACTTCAGTATACCTTTGGGGCTCTCTGCCTGTATTCCCGATGAAGGGCTTTTGACCGAAACGTCGATTTTACTGCTCCTTGGATGCTGCCTGAACTGCTGTGTTTTTCCAGCACCACTCTAAGCTAGACTCTGGTTTCCAGCATTTGCAGTCATTGTTTTTACCTTCAGTATACCTTTGAATGCTATTGAACCAGACTGTTCAAGATTTAAGCCCAGTTCAATGACTTACACTTCTAAATCTGTTCCAGTCCTCTAGTGCCCTCCAGATGTCGAGGTAATATCTACTCATATCCGTCAGCAGTTTGCAAACAAATGAGCATGTGCGACCAAAGCCAAGAATAACTGAGACAAGAGAGAGGCCATGGAGTCTGGAGATTTTTGACAGTATAGGAAAAATATTGATTCATTCTCTGTCTTAGGATCTAGAGCATCCTTTACGTCCAATGGGTCTTCAGTGGTGGCCAGGCCTTTCATCGTCTACATCCTCAGTGCTAGAATTCTCATCTTGAACTTCTTTCTCTGGATCTTCCTCCTCTTTTAAGAAGTCCTTTAAAACCTATTTCTTCCAGCAAGCAAAAGCCTTGTTCCTTCTCTTGGAAAGATGGCTTACAAGAGAGGTTTTGAAGAATTGTAAAAAGAAAATAGTGATTAAAAGTTGAAGGACAATCCACTCAGGGTTTAAGAATGGGAGAGAGGCTCAGACACAACACAGCTGCTGCCCGTGAATTGATTAAAAATTTGAAGGACGGCCTGATAGACAGCCCTAAGGAGAGAGTAGAGCGGTTTGATTAATGTTGGATTTCATTGGCAAATAACCTGCTCTGAGCTAATGGGCCAAACAACCTCTCCTATTACTGTAAAGTTGTGGTCCTGTCGTCCTACGATTATACCTAAAGCAGGGCAATCAAATAACTTTTACTAAGCAAGACTATTTATCAACTGTGTCTTTTGTGGATCCCTGTACCTATACTGTGCTGCACTTGATTAGTTCTGTTTGAAGCTATCCATCCAGTGCTCTGGCACGGGTCCCCACAGACAGAACTCAGCCTTTCTCAAATGTCTTTTGATGGTGGTTGGTTACACAGGACGTGGGAGTTCCCAAGCTTCACTAAACAGGTCCCGCTGTGCTCTGCATAATGAAGTTGTCAAGGACGTTGTACAAGGTACCTTGGGAAGGGCAGACACTCTGCCAGTAACAATGTGGCTATTCTGCAAAAACTGCTGCACTCTTCCACTCTGTATGTTGTTGCTGGAGATGGCTTGAGAAGAACTAATGAATTGTAGTTAAAATTGTTCTGCAGTTTCTCCGTGAGCATTACTAAAATTGTATTCAATGTCTTGTGTTTGTGTATGTATTTTGAATGAGTTAAACAGTGCAAGGCATATTTGATATGAATGTGGGCTTATGTTCATGTGCTAATGTTAAGGCCAATAATTCCCAGCCAATAGGCTGCATCAGAAGGTGCAGGACCAGGCATGTACATCAGAGCTTGCATGTGTGCTGAATGAAGCTGTACTAAGCTACTACTGGTTTACATTGGGTGCAGACCTAGAATGGGGTCTCTGGTCACTATGCCTGGACATGGCGGGTGACATTGACCCAGTGAGAAACTCACTGATGTCTTCACTTGGTTCATGAAAGGAGGAGGAGGCAATCAAAAGGAGAATGCGGTGATACAGCCAAGAGTATGCAGTGTGGCAAACATCTGCTCATCCCAACTGGACAATCAGGGATGTATTTTTCTGTGTAAAGGATTATTGATCTGTAGGAGAGGTGATAGCCTCATGGTATTATCGCTAGGCGATTAATCCAAATACCCAGATAATGTTCTGGAATCATGGGTTCAAATCTCACCAGGGCAAATTGCAGAGTTTGGATTCAATAAAGGTCTGGTGATTAGAGTCTTAGTAATGACCCTGAAACCATTGCTGATTGTCAGGGGAAAACCCATCTGGTACACTAATGTTCTTTAGATCAGGAAATCTGATGTCCTTACCTGGTCTGGCCTATACGTGACCCTCCATCATAGAATGCCTACAGTGTGGAAACAGGCCATTTGGCCCAACAAGTTCACACCTATTCTCTGAACAACACCACACCTCCCACCCAACACTATCCCTGTAACTGTGCATTTCCCATGGCTAATCCATCTAATCTACACATCTCTGAACACTATGGGCAATTTAGCATGGCCAGTCCACCTAACCTGCACATTCTTGGATTGTGGGAGGAAATCGTAGCACCCAGAGGAAACCCACACAGACACGGAAAGAATGGGCAAATTCCACACAGGCAGTCATCCGCGGGTGGAATCAAATCTAGGTCCTAGGTACAGTGAGGCAGCAGTGCTAACCATTGAGCCACCGTGTTGCTCCAGTCCTACAGCAATGTGGTTGACTCAGAATTGCTCACAGGCCATTTAGGGATGGGCAATAAATGCTGGCCTCGCTAGCTGATGCTTGCAACCTGTGGATGAATAAGGTCAAAAAAAAAGTCTCTTAAACTAACTATGTAAGCTAACTTCTGGTTTGAATCTGAAAACAGGCATATGTTCTTTCAAGGATACTAAGAGGGCTGAATGCTGTTTTTAGAAGACCAACAACAATGGCTCTACAGTGTTTGGTACATCTTTGTACAGACTGAGCAGTTATGTTTTAAGACAGCGATGGATAGATTCTTGATTAGTAAGGGAATCAAGGGGTGAAGGTAGGAGAATGGGGGGTGAGAAACAGATTAGCCATGATTGAAGGGCAGAGTAGACTCAGTGGACTGAATAGCCTAATTCTGTTCCTATGTCTTATGGTCTTTTGGCCTATGGTCTTATAACTTGGAATGCATTTCCTGAGGGTGGGTTGGATCCAAATGCAATAGTGATTTTCAAAGGAGAATTGGAGAAGTTTCTGAGGAGAAAATAAATTCTAGGCTGCAGTTAAATAGCTGGGCAGTGGGACAAGGTGAGCTACTCTTTCAGGGTGTTGGCATGGACACAATGAGCTGAACGTACAAACTTGTATTCTCATAGGAACCTATAAAACTCTAACAGCACTTGACAGGGTAACTGCAGGAGAGTTGTTCCTGATGACTGGGCAGTCAAGAACTAGGGGTCACAGTCTAAGTGTGTAAGACAGGTTCGTCAGGCGTGAGATGAGGAGAAATTTCTTCACCCAGAGAACTATGAGCTTGTGGAATTCTCTGCCACAGACAATGGTTGAGGCTAAAACATTGAATATTTCAAGCAGAAGTTAGGTATGGTTCTTAGGGCTAAACGGATCGAAGGTTTGGGGAGAAACGTGGGACTCAGTTGGATGACCAAGCCATACTCATAATGAATGGTGGAGCAGGCTCGAAGGGCTGAATGGCCTCCTCCTAGTTTGTATGTTCTATATAACATCCTCCTTCTATCCCATAATCAGTCCCTAGCTGCATATGCTGCCAAAGCTGTTTGGGTATTGGAAGTAGGTCCCTTCACTTGACGCTCTGAACCCATTTATTTCTCTGGCTTGGAACAATCGTGTAACCAAGCTCAACGTCCCCCCGAATAAGGAGGGTAAGCTATTCCCAAATCCACCACCATTTTCAGCCAGAGGCTGGTTATGGGACAGAAGGAGGCTGTTATATAGAACATATAAAACAGGAGGAGGCCATTCACTTGTGCTTCTCAACAATGATCAAAGCTGTACTTTTTCTTAAAAGGAAATGAAGTAAGTTATATTCTGGACCCATAGCAATGACACATGAGACTGTGCTAGCTTGTTTGTTTTCAAATTAGAAGACACTGGCTGAAAGATGACATTTTTCCAAGGCTGGATTGGTATTTACCGTGGGGAGTTGTGCAGGTACTTTGTGAAAGCGTGATGATAATAGTTTCTGATATCACTTTCATTCCTATCAGACAGCAGCATAAGTCTAATCGCCAGTTCCATAACCTCAGTTTTCTCTCTGGGCTTTGATTCCAAAGCTTTGAACAGGATTGATTCTATTTAAATATTTATGCCGAACTGGAGCTTGCTAATTCCCTGAAGGTAATGAATTTGAAGCTTCCTTGTTTGGTCTTACAGAATGTGCTGAGACAGTGTTGTTTTAGCAAAGGAATTACAAAGCCCCTTACTTTAAATCACTGAATGAGGGACACTTTGACACAAGAGCCTTTTTAACCACAAAAACCTGGATGAAATATTCATGCACTTTCTCCAATTAATGCCAAAACCTCAAATTAAAATTATCAACCAAGTGAAGCTGAGTTTGTTACAGTATAAACACACATTCATTACATCATTTCCTTTATCCATTTCTGCTCAGACAATTTGTCAAGAAATGGTCAAAACTGTAGTGATTCTCCTTCCTCATTTCGGATATATTTTATTCAAACTGAGTCTGCTGGCTCAGATGTAGTGACACTACCACTGCACTGCAAGAGAACTTGCTCCTCATTGTACGCTGCCTGACCAACTGTGAGGTTATTGTTCTCTGGACAACAACAATTTCCATTTGTGTAGCATCTTTAATTTAGAAGGATACAAAATGCCTCCTCCAGGTGCCTCACTGAGGAGTAAAGAGAAACAAAAAGGATGGTGCTGAGCTGAAGAAAGAGCTACTAGGGAGTGTGAGGAAGCCTTGCAGTTCTCCATCTACCTGAATGATGGCTGGTTTGACAGGAGGGTCTGAGAGGGAGGTGGAGGGAACTTAAGAATTCTGAGCAAATCAGGCATGGCCTCCAGTATCAGTATGGTCAAAAAGTAGGGGATCCATCAATGAGCAGTGTCAGGAAGAGCCATTTCCAAAAAAACAATCCCCTTTCAGATGTAACATGCACGAAAGGCATCAACATACAAGTAAATGATGCCATGTAGCTTTTCCAGTGGTTGGTATGATTTGAGCTGAAATCTACAGTATGAGCATGGACATTCAAGCATGGGCTCTTAATCACTTCCAGGCTTTCATTGTCTATGAGTTATTAAGATGCAATCACTTCTTCATAAGATTAGTGTTAGATTCCGTCTTTTATGCAATGCTTGTTTAATTCTATCTTTGGAAGCTCAGTTCCTTGAGTTGAGCCAGAATGACCCAGAATGGAGTGCCCGCTCCAGCAAAAGTGTCAGATCTGCTGTGCAGTTCCACACAAGTGTACAACCCTGTTCCCTCCTTTGTCTTGGCTTCCAATGCCACTCTTCACCTTCCCAACTCCAGAGAGTGCTCACTCGCTACATAATCCTGTCACCCACTGCTACTCTCTTACCCTCCCCAATCCAAATGCCCAACATTGTGCTCACTTCTCCTCTGTCCAGTCCTGGTACCCTCTGCTGGATGCTGTCCCTGCCTAGTCCTGATTCTCAACTGCTGCGGTCTCTTTCCTTGCTTTGCTGTTGACCCGACTTTGTCTATCTATGTAGCTAAATGGACTCATTTTATCCATACCCCAGGAGATTGGGATCACTAATTGGCACGTCTTAGTGGGTAAGCTTAAACCTGGGTTTCTTGTGATGTAGTGGCACTGTTTCTATCTTTGAGACAGAGAGTCTGGTTTCAAATTCACTCTCCCCAGAGATATGCCATAACATGTCTGAACATCTAAAAATAACTACACCTGGTTTTAGTGATCATCAAAATTTAATGTGGCCTTTTCTGTTGGTGACTGGGACAACCTAGCCAGAAAAACTGGATTTGGTGCTTTTTGCTCAGTGCAAGCATATGATGTCCATTCGATTCAGCACCTTCCGAAATGTGAAGGTGTGTCATCACAATAATTCAGCTTGACCATTTAGTTTGGTGTGGCAAGATGTGAAGAGTTTTTCTAAATTTAAATACAGGGGCAGTCCAAATAAGTTAATGTTGCCATTAAATGAAAGTTTTAATGATTGAAAATGCTATTGTGGCTTGTGTGTATCTCTGTCAGCAGTAGTTAGTGACTGCACTTCTTTGTGTCAAGAACTTGTGGTTTCAAGTCCAACTCCTGAATCTGGGACCCATACCAAGGCTGATTCTTCAATGCAGTACTGAGGGAGTGTTGCATTGTCAGAGATAACAGGTGCCTTTCAGTTGAAATGTTAAAGCAATATCCTGTTTGCCCTCGGATTAGGACAGACAATGGTCTTATCCCTATCTCAAAGAAGGAGGAGGGTTATGCCTGGTGTCCTAGGCAATACCATTCCCCCTTGACCAACATCACTAACACATACCCAAAGGCAAAATACTGAGGTGCTGAAAATCTGAAGTAGAAGCCAAAAATGCTGCAAGATTCAGCAAGCTAGATATTATGGGGAGGGTAGAGGGATAGTGCCTCCCAGTAAGTGATATCTTTGCAGGACAGATGAAAACAGTGTGAGGCACATGGAAAGTCAATGCCATAAACAAACCACTTTATTCCGGCATACACATCAATACCAATGGCAAGAAAAGAATGCTAGTGCACTCCTTATTCTTGAATGAAAATGTTACACAAGGTTCACAATTCCGTGCACCACATATTTATTATCCACTAATTAACAAATCTAGTTTTCCCTCTGGTTTCACTTTCTTCGCTCTGACTTCCAGAACATGACGCATCTGGACCTGAGACGGAGATATTTTTTCCTGATTTCGCACTTGACCTTCAATTGGAATTTTCCCCTTCGTCAAATGTCCCTGCCTAACTCTGACTCGGGTCGGAACTGGATACAGGCAGTGTTTGGGGGAACTATAGGTGCTCTGTTCACCCTCTAACTATGCAGTTCATCTGACTCATTTGATTCTTCCCACTCCTTTCTTTTTCATGAACCTCTGAATGTAAACTACATAGACAAATGTAACCTTTTGAATATTAAAATCTTGACTAATCATGGGTGATCACACATTTTTATAATTCTCCCGTGTAGCCATTTCAACCAGTCATAATAATGTTTTTTCACCTGAACCTTCTGGTTCAGCTTCACACTTCTTTCTTTAACTCTACCCCTGTCTTGACTCTCTTTTGATCTGCATGATTCGGAGATGCCGGTGTTGGACTGGGGTGTACAAAGTTAAAAATCACACAACACCAGGTTATAGTCCAACAGCTAGTGTGCTTCCAATTAAACCTGTTGGACTATAACCTGGTGTTGTGTGATTTTTAACTTTGATCTGCATTGTTTTTCTTCGGCTGACTCTGCTAAATGTAGCTTCAGCAATGAAATCTTGTCTCTGGACTGTCTTCCAAGAAACAGTTTAGCTGATGTTCTACCGATAGTGGTATGAGGTGTATTACTATAAATAAACAAAAGTATTTGCTAGTTTGTGATTCAATGATATCTGACATCTCTTCCAGTTTGGATCAAGCATTAGTTTAACAAGATAACACTTAATAATTTGTACGGTGTGCTTTGCTGTTCAACTTGAAGCAGGATGGCACAGCGAAACTCAAACCTATTATCATGAAATTTGAAAAATATTCTGAACAAAATGAGTCCATTCTCAGACAAAGTAGTTTGTCTGAGAATGGGAACCCATAAGCAGCAATTAAACAATTCAAAATCTCCAAACCTTCGTTAGTTGTTGTTCAATTTATTGCCAACGCTTCAGTCTGTGATAATAAAATGACTATCCATTGAAATGAGTAGTTGTTGCCCCTTAAATCTCTTCTAAATCAAGGTACAGGCTCTACCACACCTGAGCTAGTCACTTCCAGGGCTGCAAAGATATGATGGTGGCTTCCTCTCTGAAGCTTGTCCTTGTCTAACCATGACCACCAAACATGGCTCCTTGCCAGCCTCTTAGTCAAACTGATCCCCTGAACATCAGGTAGCAACTGAAATCCAAACCCGACATTACAACTCTGGCCCTCCACTTGACATAAACTTTAACAACAGACAATTCATCTTTACAAATTTTAAAAAAAGGCCTGATTTCTAAATCCAGTTTTTGTGTTGGTCTCCCATTTGTAACATACCTTTGTTCTACCATTGTCATATACGGTGACTGGCATCTAGGTGTGAGGCGAAACATATTATCCTCCCTATTGGGTCCTGGGTCAGATGGGGATAATAATCTAGACTCCACATTGGCATTGTAATTATCTTCCAATTGTCTGTACTTAGGGCAGACTGACACACAACCAAAGTCCATCTCTGAATCTGGGCTCTAGATGAACACTAGGCATTAGGATTTAAAATGTCCATCAGTGATCTGTGATCAGTGTCAATTGTATATTCGTGCAAGTTGGTGAAATCATCTTACTCCAAAAATCACATACAGTGCTTCAATATCTACCTAATATAATTCCTCTCATGATCACTGGTCCTTTCTCAGCATTATCCAAAATGTCAGAGATCATGGCATCTAATCTGCAATGTAGAGGCATCAAATGCTTTTCAACTCTTTTGGACACATATCACAATGGACAAACATTGCATCATCTTCCAGTTGACTTTTACACAACCTGAATACACCTTTGTTCAAAAGTATGGAACATTCTTCCTCAAGAGTTTGTTATCTGAATGCCTCAAATTTGTGAAATTTGGTATGAGATTACTGTATTGATTTACAATATGCAAAAAAAAATCTGTGTTTAGAAATATTCTGAGGGTGTGGTACATTTCTAATGGCTTGAACCTCATTCTGCATAGGGTGTAATCCAATTTGTGACCAAAATACTCTTGAACTTTAAAGAAGTTCACATTTGACTGCCTTCACCTTAATTCCATGCTTTTCCAAAAGCAGCTTTTTTAGCCAATCATCATGAAGTTGCTCTTTTGGACTGGGAGTAAGTATGCAATCCAATTTTCAGGAGGCTTTCCCCACAGGACACTGGTTAGAAAGATTAAAACATATGGGTATGTAGGAGGTAATGTACTGGTATGGATTATTTATTGGCTAACAGAGAGTTGGAAAAAATGGGTCATTCTCACGTTGGCCCATTGCTCCTTGACTTGACTTGAACAGTCACACTTCCCATTATATGGATTTTGCAGTCTATGACTTCTTAATTCTTTATATTGTTTCTTCAGATGATGTTGACTCAAGTCTTGAATATATAGTGATTGAGGAATAATGCAGATTGATGTCTCTCTGTAAACCTCTAACCAGTGCGGCTCTATATGATATTAATTAGACTATAACATCCTGTGAACTTTCACTGAGCATTTTTCTGCTTTTTATTGCGTGAACCTTAAATGACCTCTTATTGACCTAAAAAGCCTTCAGCAAGTTTGCCTTCATTGCTCACTCCTTTGAGTACAGGAGTTGGGAAGTCATATTGAGGTTGTACAGGACGTTGGTAAGGCCTCTTCTGGAATACTGTGTCCAGTTCCGGTCACCCAGTTACAGGAAGAGTATTAGTAAACTGGAAAGGGTTCAGAAGAGAGTTACCAGGATGTTGCCAGGTATGGAAAGTTTCAGTTATAAAGAAAGGCTGGATAGGCTGGGACGTTTTTCCCTGGAGCGTAGGAGGTTGAGACGCAACTTTATAGAAGTTTATAAAATAATGAGGGGTATAGATAGTTAATGATAATTATCTTTTCCCGAGGATGGAGGATTTCAAGACTAGTGGGGCACAGTTTTAA
Organism: Chiloscyllium plagiosum; assembly: GCF_037043375.1. Lineage (NCBI taxonomy): Eukaryota > Metazoa > Chordata > Chondrichthyes > Orectolobiformes > Hemiscylliidae > Chiloscyllium > Chiloscyllium plagiosum. The sequence goes on from NW_028270174.1 coordinate 15,044,281, forward strand.
AGTGAGAGGAGAGAGAGATTTAAAGACATGATGGCAACCTTTCTACACAGAGTGTAGTTCACGTGAGGAAGTGGTGGATGTAGGTACAATTACAACATGTAAGCATTTGGATAAGTAATGAATAGGAAAGGTTTGGAGGGAAATGGGCCAGGAGCAGGCAGGTGGGTCTAGTTTAGTTTGGGATTATATTTGGTTTGGACTGATTGGATCAAAGGGTCTGTTTCCGCGCTGTATGACTCTAACTTTCTAACTGTTTACAGTGACTGTCCAAATAATAAGACAGGCTCACTGGAAGTGCTAATACAATGGATAGACATTCTGGTGGAAATGCTCCATGGTGTTTTGATCATTTATTATGGACCCCAGGAAGTCTAATGGCATAAGGACAGACAAGTGCATGGAAGCTTCTTGGTGGTTAACACCCATTTGCCCTCCTTCAGCTAATTAACTTGTGCTTCTCTTACAAACAGAAACTTGGAAAAACCACAAAGGTAGTAGGTCCACCAAATGGTATTTTAGGGTTGGGGGTGTGGTGATAGCTCTGATGTGGTAGCTCTGGTGTTACTATCACTGACTTAGCTGGTTGTGCCCTGTATTCTGGCTATGACTATGCTGTAATGACTGACTAATCCTCCCTATCAGAAAAGGCACTCTGCAGCCAATTTCCCTTTGGATCAGACCACTTGCAGCTCTCCCTGAATGTTGTCCATCAAGCCATTGAACCATTGAGCTTTTCAGACAAAGAATAGCCATTTTATTTTCCCTGACAGCCCCTACTGGAAGGGAATAATTTATACAACTGTGGGGTCTTCAAGGGGGCTCTCAAGGAGTATCACAGTCAGTGAAATCATTTCTTGAAGATTAAGCTAGTTCTACCTGCTTGGTCCTGGCCCATTTCCCTCCAAACCTTTCCTATTCATGTACTTATCTACTGTAAATGTTTAAATAATGTGATTGCACACACATCCACCACTTCCTCAGAAAGTTCATTCCATATGCGAACCACCCTCTGTGTAAGAAAGTTACCCTCACGTCTTTTTAAATGTATTTATATAAAATGTGCTCAGTAAGATCCTACAAATGTTAAAAAAAAACCTGTTTTGAAATTGGAGCAGAAATTGCTGAAGAATATCAGCAGGTCTGGCCATATCTTTAGAGAGGGAAACAGAATTAATGCGATAAGTTCTGAAGGATTACCATTGAACTTGAAACGTTAACTGTATGTCACTGCAGATACGCTGAGTTTCTCCAGCACTTTTTAAAAAAATTTCAGATCCCCACAGGTTCTGTTTTGGTTAGGTTAGAAGAAGGATTTAGAGATGGAAATGTGTTGCTGGAAAAGCGCAGCAGGTCAGGCAGCATCTAGGGAACAGGAGAATCGACTTTTCAGGCATTAGCCCTTCTTCAGGAATTCCTGAAGAAGGGCTAATGCCCGAAACATCGATTCTCCTGTTCCCTAGATGCTGCCTGACCTGCTGCGCTTTTCCAGCAACACATTTCCATCTCTGATCTCCAACATCTGCAGACCTCACTTTCTCCTAGAAGAAGGATTTACTCTGGTGTGGACACCTTGGAGGACTGTTCAGCTTTGATGTACCACACTGTCTGCCATATCCAACCAAGGTTACATTCAGAGCATGGCTTTTACAAACAATGACACCTCTGACAATGCAGCCCTCCCTCAGTGTTGCACCGGTATGTTTGAGTTTTAACTGGCGACATGTTGCTTCGTTGTCTCCTGGGCTGTTGTAAAGTCCGTGTGGAGTCGAGACAAATCTCCCAAAGTCTTTTTATCTCCCTCGGACACTTCCATTTCCTCCCAGTGTTGCCTTTCGAGGGCAGAAAGGGTGTTACATGAAATTGTGCCATCTGCTGGACGGGATATGTACTGAAAATTCTTAGGTGGCTACAATGGTGAGCTTGCATCTCAGCTAACCTACTTTGGGTAACTCCCTTCTCTGGGCAACTCACCAATTTACACCTTGCCCTGACAATCATCTTATTTGTCTGTTTATTTAGAGGAAACAAAAAGTTAAAAGGAGACCAGGGCATCTTACTAAATTAAGAGTTACACTGCAGAAATTTGATAGGCCTCATATTTGTTTGTCCTATGATTATCTGATTTTGGAAGTTTATTTTTATTTGCAGCACTGATTTGATCCTTTCTAACTTGCATATTACATCATAAACAATCATCTATATGACAGGGGATGGATAGATATACACATCACGGTCCCTCTGAGCATAAATGCTTCCCAGGATCCTTCTGTATCCCCCTTACTTGTCTGTCCTACCCAAGTGCATCACATCATGCTTAGTCAGATTGACTTCCATTTGCCACTGATCAGCCCATCTCTACCCTCTTGTAATCTAAAGCTATCGTCTTCACTACTTAATACTGATGATTTTATCCTGCGGTAATTTCACTGAAGATATAAGCCTTTCTACAGTCAGCAGTCAAACCAACCACAAACACTGGATCAGTGTAGCCTCAGAACTCATAAGGTGAACTCACAAGATGTCCTTCTCCCCTGTCTATGTGGTATTTCACCCACTGGTCTCACCACCTTGCATTAGTTTGTGGAAGGCACATGTTCTTTTGAATGATACCAAGTGACAGAACAGAGTTGCCAAGCCCTAAAGTTTGACTCAGAGTCTCCAGAAATTGAAGAATGAATCTTTATGATCCAACTGGAGAAAGACAGTCAGGATAATTAAAAATCAGTGTGTTTAAAATGAAAATCTCAGAACGAATTTGCTTATCATTTGTTGGAACCCATTGGAAATGGGAGAAAGGTCTGTTGGAATGAAGATTGGAGAATCCTACAATTCTGTGTGAGCATAGGAAAGCAGGACTGATTGAAGATGGAGGTGTTAGTGGATTAACAGGGAGATGAGGCAGTGGAAGATGGAAAGTCATCCATTAGGAACATGTCCAGTCAGTGTTGTTCCCTCTTTGCACAATGAATTACCTGTGACCCTATAGTCATGGTGATCTATAGGCTTTCCTGGCTGGGACATCCTTTAACTGTATACATCTAGGCCAAGTTGATATTCATTTCTGCTCCTTCAATTACGCTGATTGAGATCCTTCTTTGAAGACTTTTGAGTTGTTCCTGGATAAAGACATTTAGGATTTTGGTCAAATTTGGGATATTTCTTTTTGTTGATTAGATTCCCTACAGTGTGGGAACAGACCCTTTGGCCCAACCAGATTCTGGATTAGCGGTACTGGAAGAGCACAGCAGTTCAGGCAGCATTCGAGGAGCAGTAAAATCGACGTTTCGGGCAAAAGCCCTTCATCAGGAATACCCTTTGGCCCAACCAGTCCACACCAACCCTCCGAAGTGTAACCCACCCAGACCCATTTCCCTCTGACACACCTAGCACTCTGGGCAATTTAGCATGGGCAATTTACCTAACCTGCACATCTTTGGACTGTGGGAGGAAACCGGAGCACCCAGAGGAAACCCATGCAGACACAGGGAGAATGTGTCCACACAGACAGACAGTCACCTGAGGCTAGAATTGAACCTGGTGCTGTGAGGCAGCAGTGCTAACCACTGAGCCACAATGCCATTGCAGAATTCTTCTTCAGCCAAAGACTATATTAATATCTCTTGCCTGTGGCTCTTGGGAATATTTTATCCTCAGTAAAGATGAATAATTACCATCTTCAAATTTCAACCATTTGTCAAATGGAATCAATTTTAAACATTACCCCCCATTTCCCAAAGCAGTTGTAGTATGTTCACAGAGTTACCAGTTTGTCGACTGTCCATCACCAGATTTCCCACTTTATTGCCTTATCTGCATATCCTCTGTTTCTCCGTTCAGATAAAACAGGAACGAGAATGCAGCTTTCTTGTGGGCACCAACATTGGCTTTCAGTAATAGGAGCAACGTCACATTGAATCAGGTATTGAGTAGGGAGATGGTAGAGGCGGAAGAGGCTGGCAGTTTTTTGGAAACAGAAATCTTGCAAACCTCTGCCAAGCTGACCCTGTGGACGATCTTTTGAGGATCCTGTGTTGCCTGGGGGGGTGTCAAAAAGCCTGCACTAGGTTCACACAGTTAATTAAACTAGTTTGTGAGTTCACAAGTGTAAAATGCTCTTACAAATGCGATTTCTACTGAGGGTGGCATGGTGGTTCAGTGGTCCGCTCTGTTGCCTCACAGCAGCAAGAACCTGGGTTTAGTTCCGGCCTTGGATATATGGAGTTTGCATGTTCCCCTCGTGTCTGTGTGGGGTTTCCACCAGATGGCCTGGTTTCCTCCCACAGTCCAAAGATGTGCAGGTTAGATGCATTTGCTATGGTAAGTGCAGTGTTACAGGGATAGGCTTGGGTCTGGGTGGGATGCTCTTCGGAGGGTCAGTGTCAACTCAATGGACTGAATGGCCTCTTTCTGCGCTGTCAGGGTTCTATGATTCTATGAAGGTAGTCAAAGTTTGAGAGCATTGTTGAAAAGAGAGACATCTTACATCTTGAACTCATCAGAACCACAGCAAGAATGCCAAATTTCAAAAGCTCACACCAATTTGTACAGCAGAAGAATAGGATCCTTTTTCAAAAATCTTCTGAGGCAATACCTTGGCCAATCAGAGTTGACTTGCCAAACAATCAGCATCCTTTTAAACATTCAGCAAAATTCAACTTCTGTTAACAAGTGACTATTATTGGAGATTCAAATCATGGACATTTCAACTGGAGGTATTAAAATTGATGAGGACAGCAATCTTGATCCATGCATCCATGTGGATCCCACACCTCCCAATGATCAGCCTGGTGTACCTGGTCTCATTAACCCTACAATAGCCAGATGCAAGTGGACTTCTTGATGTAAAACTTCTCATTCATTCTCTTGCCTATCACATTTGGCACAGACAAAGGCTTTGAATCCAACATCCCAAGTACTGGATCTTTAGTCCATGACCGACCATTTCTATTTCCTGGCCCAATTCCCTTATTGAGATAATCATGGACATTGTGATCTTGTCCCTGGAGGAAAATTCTTTCAGCACAGCGGGATCTAAACATATTGGAAGGGTGAGTGGTGTCCCCTTGCTTTTCTGTCAGATAATCTAGTTCTTGAATGGATCGACTGGCGATGTTTCTCATTTGACTACAAGTGGCAAAGCTCAGCTTTCAAAAAAGCCATTTCCTTCCCCACTCCCAATTTTATTTCTCTTACCCTGACGACACCAGTGGGGATCATGGGAATTCAAAACATGATTTCATCCAATCCCACATCAGTCCTTGCTGGGTTAGTTTTATGGGGCTTAACAAGACAATGGCGTAGGTCAGAGGGAGAGAGAGAGAGAGAGAGAGAGAGAGAACAATATTATTACCCAGAATCTGCCAGCTACACTTTGTGTGGAGTGGTCCAGACCAGCAGGGGAGATTTCTGGGATCACACCCACCATTCAGCATTATATTCAGCAAAAATTGGCAAGACCCAGCTCTTTGTTGCAGTTTTCTTTTTGATTGATTTTTGACAATTTGACCCGGAGTTTATCTCTGAGCTTTCTTGAGGTGATCATGTAAATATATCTCAGTGGATTGCTGCTAATTTAAAGTCGTTGTTAGAAAGGGATCAGGAAAGAGAAGCCAGGTGACCCGTCATTTTTGACCATAAGAGCTCTCCGGTCATTTCCCATGTTTGTCTATGTGCAGTTCAGGTCCATCGTTGGTCATTATGCCTTAGTGACATTGAGACGGACGATCCATATTAAATAACAGAGGGAGCTCAATGGGCTGAATGGCCACCTGCTCCTATTTTCTACATTTCTATGTTAGAAGATTTCCTATGACCACTTTCTAGTGAAATCATAAAAGAATTGTCCAGGAGTCCATTCATAATAGAGCTGGTGATTGGAAAAATCTTCCAGTCTGCTAACATACATTTAATGAGAGACAATCCTCCCAACATGTGCCTGGGTTTGTGAGATATAACTGTGAGCAGTTGTGGTGTTTGTTCTGGGATGTGAATTTTGTAATATCATGGATATTGGTTTCCTGAGCCCATACACTAACTTGACACATACACTCTTGAAGGTTGAATGATCACGTTTTGGCAGGATGTGCACCTCCTTCATTTTCTTGCTATTAAAGTTATCTAAAAGCAGAATTTTTCAGAGGCACAGTATATTTTTATAGACTGATGTTTTTCCTCCTGGAAAGTTTACTGCAGATCTGAAACAAATTGAGTTATCTAAACCTTCACTCAATTACTTAATTGGGAATACCTGTAATAAATTATTGGGAGCTGAACTGGCTGCTCACATCTATAGCACATGATCCCATTGCCTTTACAATAACTGGAGTTAATGTATACTTCAGCTATGAACTCTGTGAACAATAGTGCTAATAAATCGGTTTGCAAAGGGTCTGAATGCAATTTGGACATGAGATGTGCCAGAAATGGTTCTGTTCAGGATGTTACATAATTCTTATGAAGTTGCGAGGCACCAGCATATGACCAGCGAGCAGAAAATTTTAAAATTGTATAAACAACTCCTAGAAATGTCAAGGTCCTCAGGTTCAAGTTTCCATGTTGACATTTCAAAGTCAAGACTACAGTGTCTTGGTCCCTCTTATTTATACAAGTGCCTAGTAAAGACCAACAAATAGCTACCAGCATGAAGTAAACTGTAAGATGATCTGAAGTTGAAGGGACAGACAGGGGAATAGTGATAACACTCCCTCGGCTACCAGCCGTGCAGCGATGTTTGCACAGAATTATGTTTGTGTGGGTCAGCTGCCATATGAGAATGAGAAAGAAATTTACAGTAACTCCCCACTCGTCACTCATTAAATTGCCCGATAAAAATAAGATATTAATGTAAATAATTGCCATATACAAATAAGAGAAGATCAGAATGGTTGATCCTTATTGCTTTCTGACATGTTCTACCAAGCCACTCACGGCATCAAACCTCCACAAAGAATAATGAGATCAACACATCGGTTCTCGATTATAGCAATTCAAGAGTTTAGGCTCACCTACTCCTGGCATCTAAGGATGGACAATAAATGTCAACCTTTCACCAACAATACCCACATCCTGTGTGTGAATGTAAAAGAGAACATAGAAATGGAAACTCTGATCATGGTAAACTCTGTTAAATGGAAGTATGCAGACCAATTTGGACTTCCTCTTCAGAGCTGACAGAGTCTGATCAGATTGTTCAGGAAATGTTTTAGTTTCTGTCTTTCCATGGCCTCGACAAAAGGTATTTCCACGAGACTGTTGGTGAGAGTGTTGAAGAACTACCTAGAAGAAGTTTTTCAGATGTTTACATCCGTGCCGTGGGAGAGCTGTGTTAATGTTGCAACAAATGCTTTCCCTGATGTAAACAGACACCAGAAATCTGCTCATTGAGACTGTGTGCACAAATGGTCACCCACACAGCTCTCCGTGAGGTCCATCAGACTGGGCTACATTGCTGCACTATTGATTAGCTTCCCATTTTCCCTCATTTCACTTGACTGATTCCTGGGATGGGGAGGGTTATTTTGTGAGGAATGGTTGGACCAGCCTGGGCCTGTACCCCATTGGAGTTTAGAAGAAAGAGAATCATAGAATCTTAGAATCATACAGAATGGAAACAGAAGTTTGGTCTCACTTGGCTGTGCTGACCAGCCATTCCAGTCCCATTTGCTAGCATTTGGCCCATATCCCTCCCCCACCACTTCCTCTGGCAGCTTGTTCTGTACACACACCACCCTCTGTGTGATAAAGTTGCCCCTCAGGTCCTTTTTAAATCTTTCCCCTCTCACCTTACACCTATGCCCTCTAGATTTGGACTCCACTACCCTGGGAAAAAGACCTTGGCTATTCACCCTTTCTGTGCCCCTCAGCCTCTAATGCTCCAGGGAATGCAGTCCCAGCCTATTCAGCCTTTCCCTATAGCTCAAACTGAGAAGTGAGCAAATTGAAATGTAGAAGATCATTAGGGGACTTGAGAGAGTGCAGAAAGAACATTTCCCCTGAAGGGAGGGACAAAAACCTGAGATGCCAGTTTAAAAACAAGGGATCACCCCTTTGAGATGAAGACAAAGAGAATTTTGAACTCAAAGGATGGTGATTCTTTGGAACTCTTCTGAGACCGAAGTGAAATGAGGGTCATTGAATGCTATGATTGCAGAGGTCAATGGATTTTGACTTGTCAGTGATTATTGGGATAAGTTGTAATGTGGAGTTGAAATTAGCCATTTTCTGTGTAGGTTAATGGGGCTGAATGGTTGACTCCTAATTTATATTTTAAGACATGCTATATCTTCAAACGTTGCACCTTCTGTATATCTGTAAGTGCATCCAAATTTCTGCTGTCCAGGTTCTAACATTGCAAGTCCCATTTGCCTCATCACCATAAGTTCTCAGTCCTATACCAGTGCCTCCTGGCGATGCCTCTTTTTAAAGAAATTCTCAACCTTGTTTTCAAAACCACCAAAATGTCCCCAGTCCTCCCTATCTCTATAAGCTCCTCCAGTCTGCATTGCTTGAATACTGGCTTGTTGTTCACTCCTACCTTTGGTGGCTGAGCCTTCAACTACCTCAGCCCTACAAACTGCAGTTTCTAAACCAGTCTGACTCTTAATCAATCCTCCCCTCCTGCCAAACCTTACTGCTTCGATCGACCTTACGGTCATCTGTTCGAATATTTCCTTATGTGACTCAGCTTGTTTGTCAAAAGTCAAGAGTGTGGTGCTGGAAAAGTGCAGCAAGTCAGGCAGCATCCAAGGAGCAGGAGAATCAACATTTCGGGCAAAAGCCTAATGAAGAGCTTTTGCCCGAAACGTCATCTCTCCTGCTCCTTGGCTGCTGCCTGACCTGCTGGGCTTTTCCAGCACCACACTCTTGACTCTAATCTCCAGCATCTGCAGTGCTCACTTTCACCTTGTTTGGAATGAGTGGGTTGTCTTATGAAGATGGATGGAGGAGAAAGTGAGGGCTGCAGATGCTGGAGATCAGAGCTGAAAATGTATTGCTGGAAAAGCGCAGCAGGTCAGGCAGCATCCAAGGAACAGGAGAATCGATGTTTCGGGCTTATGCCTGAAGAAGGGCTTATGCCCGAAACGTCGATTCTCCTGTTCCTTGGATGCTGCCTGACCTGCTGCGCTTTTCCAGCAACACATTTTCAGCTATGAAGATGGATGGACAGGTTGGGCCAAGGTCAGCGAAGTGAGGGGCTGATTTGACTAAAGTATAAAAGATCCTGAAGGGTCTTAACAAGGTGGATGTGGAAAGGACATTTCCTCTTGAGGGTGAGAGCAAACCTAGGGGAAGCAGTTTTGAAATTAGGCACCAGATGTTTTAGAAGAAAGATGAGAAGAATTTAATTGTCTCGGTGCAACTTTGATTCAATCTGCTTCAGAAAGTGAGGTTTTTGAGTAATTTTGTGCAGAAGTCTGGACATTTTTGTTAAAAAGGAGAACCAGGGGTTATCTGGAGTGGATGAACAGGTGGGATATAAGACACCAACATATCAGTCTTATTGAATGGTGGAGCAGGTCTGAGGGCTGATTGACTCCTGCTCTGATTGCCTATGTTGTATGCTCCCATAAAAGTTGTGGGATATTTTCTTGTGTTAAAAGCATTATATAAATCCGAGTTGCGATTCAGAGGATGGAGGAGCAAAGGTTGGATGCTTCGATCAGCTTCACCCTGCTTTGTTGCTGAAGTCACGCAGAAATAGTCTAACTGGACCTCATGCACTTCCCAGAGGGAAGGGGTAACTGATGGAAAGGCCCTAAACGAGGAGAGGTGCGACTTTGTGGAAGGTTTCCTTTGGGCCATTTGAGAGCAAGAGAGAGAAAGATTAAACAGAAAATAAGCAGCCGGAGGAGTGAGGTGAAGGACAGAAATTGACTTTTCTTCCCACCACAACACTTACCCCCCACCCCACACCTCCACCACCACTTCCCAGAATAAGAGGGCAGAGAGAAAACGATGTGCACAACACCCAAGGCTCTGAATGAATCCTTTCCTGAAAAAAAACCCCACAGAATCACTGCCTTCCAGCCAGGCAAAGTGCCCTGTCAACCCAGTTAATGAAACTATTTTTAGAATATTTAAAAATAAAGAAAATCAATAGGCAGGAGTATTGAACATCTGCTGAGTCTCCCAGAGATAATTTGATTTAAAATTAGCCTCTCTGTGTGATGGGTAGTGAATGATAAGACTATGATACTCGCAAGGCCAATAAAAGACAACAGCTTGTGGATGGAATAAAAGATTGAATCAGTTAAAAATAACACAGTGTATCATTGGGAAGGGCTGCAGTGCAGACAAGCTAAAGGGTGGGAGTCCTTTATACTGCATAAACAATGATGTTGTTCAACAGTCCAACAGTTCTGTGACCTTGGATTACACAAATGTCACGACAGTAATCAAACCTATGAAATAAATACCATTTTCTGGAATCCATTTCAACTTCATTTGGATCCTTTACACAGCCCTGTGTGTCAAGGGTACAGTGGATCCTTGTTGAATCCATTTAAAATAATTGAGTCATGCAACGTAGAAGGGTACAGCATTGGCAGTATAAACTTGATTGACCGAAGGGCTACTTTTATACAGTATGATTTTAAGGGGGTCATAAATTGTGCACTTTCAAATCTCTCTGATCCGAAACTCAATGCTTGCACTGAATTTACCAATGGCCAAGAGTTGCTGGTTGCATGACCGAGTAGTCTATAGTCTGTTCTCAGTTTCTCGACTTTCTGGAGTCAAAGGTTTGAATCCCACAACTGCTATAGATCCATTCTGTTTCTGGACTGTAGCGGTTATCAAATGTGCCTCACACATGAATCCCTGGTTTGAAACCAATAATAAAGGGCTCCTGTATCGCAATAGTACTGTTCCTACTTCTGACCAGCACATCCACATTCAAATTCGATGAGAGCCAGAATCTTGTCAGAAGTTGATAAAAAGTATCTTGAAGACATCACCACCATCTCTGATTGATGATACTTGTAATTGATCTAGCAACAGTGTTACTGGAATCTTTTTCGCAGAAATATGTTTTACTCTCACTCCTTTTTGTCAGTGAGGCTGACGTGAATAGTTTGGTTCTGTTTTGTTGTTATTCCTATCATTGTATAACAAAGGTATTAAGCTGAGGTCTTCACCACCCGATTATGTATCATTTGAGTTGTAATCTCTTGCCCGGATAATGCAAATGTGAATTTGCATTGAACATGGCCTGTTGCTGGTATCAAATGGCCTATAGTGGTTGTCTGACATTGGTTGAAGCTCTGAGACAGTGAAATGTAACTGGAACTGACGTGGAGTAAAGGGTGAAGCATATCTTTACTTTAAGAATGGCAACAGAGAATGTGCAGAAGGAGCTGTCAGAGTGGTGTGATCTGGAACCTGAGCCCATAAAGATCCAGAAGATGTTTTCTCTGACCATCCTTTGTCTGTAGTCATATAGTCTGTTAATGTTAATTTACAATAGTGTAGACCTGATCTTGCTACAACTGGAGCTATAAAAGGTCCAGATTGGTGTGGTCACACTGATTATCAAATTCCTCAAAGGTAATTCCTACAGCAGTCCGTCACAGTCCAGGCGATGAATGTGAGTAGATGAAATACTGTAAAGACAAGCCAAAGGCCATCAGGGAATCCCAACAATTGGTAAACCACGGTGCCAGAAGGTGAGTTGCTGCAAAACCTGACCAACTCTCTATACCTACCATTATCTGCCTTTCCATGTGGTACATATCAGCAAGACAGTCAGCTGGCTAGCCAGATAACCTACCTGGCCATGAATGGGGAATGTGTTGTATTGTTCACACACTATGTTGGAAGGACTTGTCCTCTGAAGACATACAGGATCCATCGCTCATTGTAGTACATCTCCATCTTACAGAAATTGTAGGCCCCAGTTCCACTGCTAGTCCAGCCTGCGATCCCCAATCTAAGCTGCCAGGCCTTATAGAACAGACCCCGGTATAGCTCCCTTCCCAAGTGTCTGCATGAAATAGTTCAGAAGATAGATGCTATTGCTCCAGAATGTTCCAGAAAGTGAAGCTTTGTTTCATCACACACCCACCTCGATGGAGTCACTGGGAAGGAAAGTGGACAGGGGACAGAGGTATTTAAAATTATGAAGGAAATGGAGAAAGAAGCTCGGTAGAACCTGTGCACATGAGAGGAAGTGTGCAGGACTAGAGAATACTGATATACAGTACAGTGATTGATGAAGAAATCGGGGGTAACATGAGAAAAATCTTGGTTAGGATCTAGGAGTCTGCTTGGAATTTCATTTTTGTCAGATATTTTTAAAACGAATGTAAATCATTACTCATGAAAAGGGTTTTAGCATTCTTTTTTGAGGTAATTGAGTAAAGAGATTATGTGTTAAGACATTTCTGTCGTGACACAGTGTAGAGATTCAAAACAGTTTATACAACTGCCAAATACTCTCCTCTGGTTATCTACTTTGACTATGTTCATAAATAATCAAAATTAAATCTATCTTAGTCAGTTATTTAAATGGCACTCATTACTGGTGTGGTGTGCTGTTCTTGTGCAAGTCATCCATTATTAGCAAGTATTATGACGTTCATCAAAGGTTCTCATTGTAAAAGTCAAAGAAAAAAAGGTTAAATCTTCTACATGTCTTATTTGTTCCCATAAGCCACACAATAACTTGCAAATTTCTTTCTCGACGATAGATTTGAGCTTTTACACAGGGGAACTACACAGGAACAGGATGACGCCATTCGGCCCTTTGAGTTTGTTCCACCATTTAGTGAGCTAATCTGAGACCTAGCTCTATTTGCCTACCTTTACTCTTTATTCCTTCATACCTTTGGCTGTCAAAAAGATCTGTCAGTCCAAGGTGAACGTTAAGAATTTATCTGGCATCAGTTGCCATTTGTGGAAGACAAGAAGACAGATATATTTCTCATTCCTGGTCCCACTAGCCACAGAATAATCCCAAACACTTGAGAGGTAATAGAGCTATGAGCTTTGAAGCAAAAAACACATAGAAACAAAGGAACTCAGGAGCAGGAGGAGTCCAAAGATTTATTGACCAGTCACCTAAGCATTGGTGCTGCAATAAATGGAAACACAACTAAAAGATGAAGAACAAAAGTTATAATCACGAATAATCAAAATAACAAAACCTTGCTCAACCAAACCTACTGAATGTTTTGCGGAGGTAACAGTGGGAATACAGAGTAGTTGTAATTTATCTGGATTTTCACAAAGCCTTTAGTTAGCTTCCAGTTATTGATCAGTGAATAAGATCAGAGGATGTGGAGTCAGGGACAAATGGCAGAAAGGATTGCTAGTTGGGTTTAAGGCAGATGGTGGGAATAAAAGATTGGTTGTTCAGAGTGGCAGATGGTGGAAATTGATATTTCTCAAGGATTAGTGATGGGACTGGAAATGGCAGCCAATGCTTCCTCTAAGTGTGAGAGACAGGTTACTTCAGGAACTGACTCTGAGCTGGCTGACCACAGCCAGTGAACTGTGCGTGTGTGAATAAAGGGGGACCTTGGTGATGGGACACCAGTCTCTGTGCAGTTATTTCAGGACTACTGCTGTTTACAGTTTATATTAATAATTCAGACATACCCAATTAAAAGCACAACTTTAAATTTTAGAAATGATATCAAATTTAGGGGCAAATGCAGAAATTCCTGGAAATTCTCAGGAAGGCTGGAAGCATCTGTGAAGAGAAATCAGAGTTAACATTTCGCGTCCAGTAACCTTTCTTCAGAACTGATGGTAAATGGGAAAAAGTTGTTTTTTTTAATGAAGAAAATAGGGTGGGGGGGAAGGGGCTAAGGAGTAAATGATGTGTCGAGAAAGAGCCCAGAAAGAGAGAACAGTTAGGCAGACAAGGAATGGATAATAATCAGCCTGGGAGAATGAATTTCCCAAATTTAGGGGGTAGTCAACTCTAAGGAGGACTGCAACAATATGAGTTGGCATCAATAAACTTACAGAATGGGCAAATACTGACAAATGAAGTTCAACACAGAGGTAATGCATACTTATTCGAAGATTAGGAAGCCACTTAATTGGAGGTAAAAGTTCAATATGGTAAAAGGAATCTCAGAATACAAATAGACCAGTTCCTAAAAGTTGTACCACTAGTCAGCTAGGCCATTAAAAGAAGCAAACAGGAACTTTATTTCTCGGGTGAAGAGAAATTGTGCTTAATATTATCAAATCTAGGTTAGATCATTCTTGGAGTAAGGCATACGATTTTGATCACTAATATTAAAAGTGTAAAGTCACCTACTCTTTCATTAGAGACTGGTGACTACTGATAGTATTACTTGGTCACCACACCTCAGCTGAGGGGAGGGGTTCATTGTAACCTGAACCAGTGCAAGAATTGGACCCACACCATTGGTGTCACTCTGCAGTGCAAACCAGCTATCCAGCCAACTGAGCTAACCAAATCCCCAACTCTTTTCCCATCTATTCCCCCTTGAGATTACATTTGTAAAATATCAATTATCATTGCTAACTGAGTGCGTGATCAGAAACAATAGCTGAGCTAATTACCAGGTCAGAAATTGGCTATCTGAAAGAAGACAGAGGGTGGTTGTTGATGGGAAATGTTCATCCTGAAGTTCATTTACTAGCGGTGTACTGCAAGGATCGGTTTTGGGTCCACTGCTGTTTGCCATTATAAATGACCTGGATGAATGTGTAAAAGGATGGGTTAGTAAATTTGCGGATGACACTAAGGTCAGAGGAGTTGTCGACAGTGCTGAAGGATGTTGCAGGTTTCAGAGGGACAGAGATAAGCTGCAGAGCCGGGCTGAGCGGTGGCAAACGGAGTTTAATATGGAAAAGTGTGAGGTGATATACTTTGGAAGGATCAACAAGAATAAAGGGTACTGGGCTAATGGTAAGATTCTTGGCAGTGTAGATGAGCAGAGAGATCTTGGTGTCCGTGTACATCGATCCCTGAAAGTTGCCGCCCAGGTTGATATGGTTGTTAAGAAGGCACACGGTGTGTTAGCTTTTATTGTTAGAGGGATTGAGTTTTGGAGCCATGAGGTCATGTTGCAGCTGTACAAACTCTGCTGTGGTTGCACTTGGAGTATTGCATATAATTCTGGCCTCCGTATTACAGGAAGAATGTGGAAGCTTTGGAAAGGATTCAGAGGAAATTTACTGGGATGTTGTCTGGTATGGAGAGAAGGTCTTATGAGGAAAGGTTGAGGGACTTGAGGCTGTTTTCATTAGAGAGAAGAAGGTTGAGAGGTGACTTAATTGAGACATATAAGATATTCAGAGGGTTAGATCAGGTGGACAGTAAGAGCTTTTTTCCTTGGATGGTGATGGCCAGCATGAGGGGACATAGCTTTGAATTGAGGGGTGTTAGCTACAGGACAGATGTCAGAGGTAGTTTCTTTACTCAGAGAGTAGTATAGGCGTGAAATGCCTTGCCTGCAATAGTAGTAGACTTGCCAACGTTAAGGGCATTTAAATAGTCATTGGATAAACTTACGGATGAAAATGGAATAGTGTAGGATGGATAGGCTTCAGATTGGTCCCACAGGTCGGCGCAACATCAAGGGCCAAAGGGCCTGTACTGCGCTGGTATGTTCTATGTATTTCTGGTTTTGGTGAGGAGTGCAGTACTGTCAGAGGTGCTTTAGTTTTGGATGAGATGTTAAGCTGCATCCAGGTAGATGAAGAAATTTGATGGCACTAAGTGAAGGAGAGATGGGGGTTCTTCTTGGTGCCTTTAAAGAATCTGTCAACCAGTACCACTATACAGACAGCATGCTCATTACCTATTACAGTTGAATCTTGCTGTGCACAAGTTGGCTGTATTACAACAGAGATTGAGCTTCAGGAAGTATTTTAGTGCTGTAAATAGGGAATCAGAGATGTCCCTGGTTGTACAAGATGTTGAACTATTGGAAGTCTTCCTTTTCCTTTTGTTGGGTGAGAAGTGAATATTCACCAGGGCAAATGGGCAAGTCCCAGTTATCTTTCAAATATTGTCATTGGCTCTTTCTCCATAACATGTGATTGCCACTTATGCAGTGAAAATGGAAGCAAGAGGAGGTAAAATACTAACAGCAGCAATTTAAAAGTAGGCAATTTTGGAATGCCATTTGATGAATAGTTGTGAAGGAGTCTTACATCCATGAGTCTGGACTGATTGGGTACTTAGAATGTTGACTTTATAAAGTGTAAAAGAGGAGTCATACTCAGACCAAAGAATTAAAATTGGTTAGTCAAACATCAACATTTGATAAAATGCTTAAACATTGGAGAAAATTCAAAGTTCATTTTCATAAAGAGATGAATCATCAGGATATTCCAAGCAATTGGTCATGCCTCACAAATCTGGAGTTTTCAGAGCGACACCGGTATGTGAGGACTAGCAAGTGGACATGATTTATATGGACTTCTGAAAATGTTCCACTTTATAGGTCCCCTGCTGATCATACTATGTGTGAATATATAAAACAGAATTCTTCCTCTAGATAAGCGTATAATTAGAGTAACAGAGATGGATATCATTCAAATGGGTTTTGACAAATTAAGAGCAAAGAATAGACCAGAAGAAATGCTTTATATTCAAAATATGTAATCACTCTCAAGATCCAGCTGAAAGAGAATTCATTATCAACATATTTAAGGTTCCTGCATGAGCATGCATTATAATTGGCCACCTTCTGGTTACCTGAAAATTTGCCCCCCCCCCCCCCCCCCACCCCCACCTATCATTCTCAGCAACCTCTGCTCACTTTAGTTATGATTTGCATGCGTTCTACAGCAACCTCCTTCACTTTAATCAGAACAAGACTCGCAGGCAGCAACTTGATAGGATGTCTCCAAATACTTTGAGGAAATGGCATTTAGGGCACTACCCAAGCCAACGACCTGTGCTGGGATAGTGTCTCTAACATGGATAGATTCTCCAAGTCATTTAAAATTAAATGGGTGCCAAACTAAAATGAAGAGGAGATTTTTAGAAATTCTTTCTTGGGATAGAAAAGCCGGGGCAATTTGTTGTCTGTTGTTGCCCTTGAACAGAATGGCTTGCTAAGCTAGTTCAGAGGGCAGATGAGAGTCAGCCATATTGTTGTGGGTCAGCCTTTGTAAAGGCAGGACATTTCTTTCTCTAAAGGGCATTAGTGAACCAGATTAAACAACAACCTATGACGGTTTCAAAGTCACCTTTACTGAGATGCACTTCAAATTCCCCATCTTTATTAATGGAATTTAAATGCCACCTACTGTCACAGTCGGACCATTTAACCCAGACCTCCAGATTACTTCTCCAGTGACATTGCCACCATCTCACCTGACACTTTATATTAATGAGTTACTGTAGTGTGGGTCTGCCCTGTTCAGAAGGGAATTCCAGGATATTGACTCAGACACAGCGAAGAAGCAACAAAACAGTTCCAAATCAAAATAATGTGTGATTTAAGGGGAACTAGTGGGTGGTAGTGTTGCGTTGTGCTGGTCTGCTTTCCCATCTATGAGGTAGGTTTGGAAAATGATGAGACCTTGGTGAGTTGCTAAGCTTCATCTTGTACATGGTGCATACACGCTGCTGCCACTCTGCAGTGGGGATTAGGTGGTAGATGGCACTCCAGTGAAGTGGGGTATGTTGTCTGGATGGTGGGAAGTTGCTTGAGTGCTGTTGTAGTTGCACTCATCCAGGCAAGTGGAGAATATTTTGTCAGATTCTTAACTTGTGCTTTCAATGTAATGGGTAGGGGATGGGATGTGCAGAGTCAGGAGATGAGTTCATACCCACTGAATACCCAGTCACTACTATATTTATGTGGATGGTCTACTTCAGTTTCTGCTCAACAGCATCCCATAGGATATTGATGTTCCATGAAATTGCTGTGGTAATATCGTTGAGCGTTATTGGAGCTGGTTAGATTCTGTCCAGTCGGAGATGGCCATTTTCTGGGGTTTCTGTGGTCTGAATGTAGTTTGCTTCTTATCAATCCAAACCTGAAGGATTTCCAGGTCTCATTGCTGGAGGACCTGGACAGCTCCTTCACATGAGAAGCTGAAAATAGAAATTATTGGCTTGATCACAGAGGTGGGTTATAAGAAGATGAGAGAACTGGAGAGACAGGGAGATGTTTGGTCATGGGATTGGAAGCTGATTTTGCTCAGTAAGTGCAGAGATGAGGAACAGGCAAGATTTGACACAGAAGAGATAGGAGCTACAAAGATTATAGGTGGACTGACAAGGGCAGAGAATCATAGAATCCCCACTGTGCAGATAGAGGTCATTCAGTCCATTAAGTCTGCACTGACTCTCTAAAGAGCTTCCTAGCTAGACCCACCTGCGAAGCACAACAAACAAAACTAATGTCATTTACAAAATACCTTGCAAGAACTGTAACAACAACTACATTGGACAAACAGGTAGAAAACTAGACACTAGAATACATGAACATCAACCCACAAAAAGACATGACTCACTCTCACTAGTATCCTTACATACAGATGAGGAAGGACACCACTTCGACTGGGACAACACATCCAACCTAGGGCAAGCTAAACAGAGGCATGCATGAGAATTCCTAGAAGCATAGCATTCCAACCAGAACTCTATCAACAAACACATTGACTTGGAACCTATTTACCACCCTCTGAGAAAAAGAACAGGAAATGACATCACCACAGGAAATGACATCACCAACCCAAAGAAACCTAAACACATTAATAGAAAGCGGGCCATGCCACCAGTTCTTCATCTGGAGGCTCTCTGATGATGTTACCTAGTATGGTGATGAAACATCTACAAACCAACCTTCCAGCTCAGTGAGCAAGCTTACATCCAGAGTATCCATTGAGCTACAAATCTTCTCAATGAATCTGCTGCCTTTGTCCATCTAGGTGATAGAAGTCATGGGTTTGAAAGGTGCTGTCAGAAGAGTTAATACAGTGCATCTTGTAGATTTTACACATGAGTGTAGTTTGTTGGTGAAGTGAGTGAATATTGAAGATGGTAGATGGGATGCCAATCATGCAAGCCAGGTGGTAATACAAAATGGGAAAAAAAATGAGATTAGAAATATAGTTTCAAAGACAACATAAACATTGCTTCAAGTTTCATGGAAGGGAGTGGGGACACCACTGTTTCCCAGGAAAAAGACTCCTGTACTCAGTAATGTTTACCTTGGTTATTTTTTAATCCTCAATCCACACATCTAGAACAGATTAGTTGATCATTGTCATATTAGTTTGTAAGAATACTTAAGGCGTTCAGCAGGACCCACCAATTAACTGGCCATTGAGGATCACAGAATTTCCTGTGAGTGGCACATACTCCTCACCCAAATTTGGTTGTTAATACCCCAGTTCCCAAGAAACAGCAATGCATAACAACCAACACTGCCAAAGCCCAGTAAGTCTCTTATTCATTGTATTGAAAATAATTAACATTGACATATAATTTGGCACTCCTTCCGCATAAGACTGCTGAAATAACAACTCATGGATACATAAGTCATAATGATTAGTGAAATATGGACTAGTTCTCATAACTCTAAAAAGCTCATTAACAGGAATGGGCATTTAACATACTGCTAGATATCTTTGGCGTGTATGTAAACATGTATCTCACACTGTTTTCGAACTATCTCCTCCAAACTGTTGTGCAGAACCCTAGCTAATGAGGATTAATCTACAAGGAAGGAGGAATCCTGAGAGAGTCCTCACTGTAAATCTGTTGGTCAGATTACAGGGAAAAGAATTTGAACAACGAACTATAGTTTTCATGAATTCTTCTGTTACGTGCTCTGAACAACCCAAAGCAATGCTGATTCCATGAGAATGCAGCAAAGCTTCATAAAACAGATATATCTTTGAAACCAAACCACTTTCTGACTGTAAGTTAGCACAAAGTCTTTACTGCTGCAGTGCTCAGATTACCCTTAGTTTCAGTACTGACCCAGGTCACACCAATAAAATCTGGCTCAAATCACTAAAGTGCACCACATTCTGTTCAGGTGCTATGCTTTAATAATTAACATACAATGTACTTGCATCTTTACTTTGTCCTGTTTAAAAATTGAAGATGATACCATTTGTGGAAGTGTAGCACAATCTTGCAAGAGCAAACTTTCTGTTGCAATAAGTCATGTGATGCACTTGAGACATTGGTCAGACCTTTCCGAAGGTTTTGGTGCAACTATGACTGTACAGTGGTATCCGAGGAAATTCATGATGAACAGATTCACACAGAAATGTCACCAGATGTCCTTGATCTTGTCCACTGGTCCTGAATTTTGATCATCATAACCACATTTAGCTCATTGATATAACACTGCTCACTTCAAAAGACCAAAGTAATTCAAGTTCCCTGTTCTGCACCTCCTGATGTTGCTTGGCTTACTGTGTTCTTCCAGCCTCCTGTTTGTCTATTCCCTGTGTTTGTAGCAGTTCTACTTAAAGGAAAAGACACGGGTAAATGTAAGTAAGATGTTTCCCCTGGTTGCTGAATCTACCACTGGTGTGCCCTATTTAAAAATGGGGAGGATGCACTTATGTCCATATGGTGAAAAATTATTTTACTCCAAGGGTTGTGAACTTTTGGAGTGCTCTATCACTAAAGCCACTGGAAGCTCAGTATTTGAGTATGCGTAAGTAGAGATTGATAAATTTAAGATTACCAATTGTGTTAGAGTGATGGGGTGAGTAAGACGCATTGAGGTTTTTGAACATTCATAATTATATTTAATGGGGGTGGGGGATGGGCAGGCTCAATGGCCTATTCCTGTTGCTATGTTCCTATTCCACACCTTTTAAGGCACGACCTGAAGTCTCTCTGTTTCTGTATTGTTTTATTACATTACTTTCTTTTATTCTCCTTACTGAAATCTGTGCTATATTTTCTGTACCTTTGACTTTTATGACTGTTACATTAAAGAGTGCAAATCCACTATAAATGCATTGTTTTTTAAAAATGCCATGGTTAATGTGCATAAATGATGGGTTTATGGCTTCCAACTTCAGTTTTCATTGTATCACTAAGGTCTGGTGATACTAAAGGATGAAAGCTACTGCACATTCCACATTTTCCTCAGGACCCTGTTTAGCTAATTCCATTGTCTACAATCTATCATTGAAGATCAGCAGTGATAAGGTTTTCTCCTTTGTCTGTTGACTGTGAACAATACAACTCAAAAACTAACAGAGGGATTTCAGATAGGAAATGGTTCGAGGAAGAATCCATTGGTTTTGACAAAAGTGTGGAATCAGATTCAAATCTTGGAATTCTTTGAAATGATGCATTAACATTGAAAGACAGGACAAACTGACATTTCTTAGAATCTTGGAGGGTTGTTTTCTTGAAACTTGTTGATTGTTTTTGAAGATTGTTGATGTTCTCAGCTGCTGTAGTGCAATTTGTCAGAGCTGTGAAATATGAGCAGGACCTTCAGAGCAGGTTGTTGAACGTGATTGGTCTGAAACTTCAATGAGATGGAAGTTCTTAATGAAAGTATTTCTTTCCTCAACTTTGTACTTACAAAGCACTAGTAAGGCAGAATAAGTCTGTGTAGTGGTAATAAAATTGACTTAATGCTATGTGGCAGAAGTATGCAGTTCACTGAGTGCAGTTATTTTAATGTTCTTTTTAGTATTCCAATGTACACAAATCTTAGGAAATTTGGGCACAACATGCTACAGGCAAGATAGGTGAGCAAAATTGATGTAAATCTCAACATAGTTTCAGTAGAAGTATGCTTTCAGAAACTAGCCATCAATCTAAGAAACTTTGTGTATTGTTCCGGTATGTGTCTTTGAAATGAGACAAGTGATTTGGTCTCCTTCCTGCCTTATAAGCCGTGGATAGCATATAGCAACAGTATGGATTAAAAATAGCATTAATCAAGCTGCCGATACAGTGCCCCTCCAGATTACATTTATCAATTCACTATAATTGTAATGTCTGCAGAAATACATTATGTGCATAGTGAAATTCTTGCAGCTCATTCACAATAGAGTCAATTATGAACTTATGATTCCTGCCCAAGTGACACAGTGACTAGAGGATTGCACTTTTCCACAGGCCTGATTTGTCTGTATTTAATTAACACTCTGAAGTAACAGGGGAATGAAAAGGCATGTTTACTGAACAGGGACAATGACGATTGCGAACATTCATGTTGTAGATTATGTCAGGGGCACTGTTTTGAGATCTCACCAGCTAATCTTCAGAGGGTACTGAAAGAGCCAGAAGCACTTCTGTTGCTCTGGGTTCCACTTTATATAATGAGCAGTTATTTTCATAGCAGCACATTATTATGCAGTTGAGAATTGTTTAAATATTCTACTCATTCAAATGCCCAGGCCTGTCATGCACCAGATGTTGTTTTTTGATGCTGAGGTTGACTTGTAACTTCCCTCTGCAGTGGATGAGTGAGCCACTCAGTTACGGGTAACTAGGGATAGGAATTAAATGTTGATCTTCATTGCCAGCAATGCTTAACATGCTGAGGAGAGATTGTTTTCAGTTAAGTTACAGTTTAATTCTGTGTCCCTTAAAAGGCTGGCCCTGTAATTGCAGTTACTGTAATGCTTTCCAAATGTAATTGCGTTGTTACCATTTTCTTGCGAATATAATTTCAGTTTAAAATAAAAGCTTACATGAAGTGAAAATGCTTTATTTTTTCTGGATCTGCCCAAGTCTTTCGGAGATCAAATAACTAATACTTGTGAATCTTCTAGTGCAGTCAGGAGAGAGTCACCCTGAGGCATTTCATAAGCCAGATCTTTACGACAATGTGATTTGCTTTTAAAATCTTTAATCTGTTGGAACAAATGATCATTTAGCTAAATTGAATAAGCACAGTGCAGTACAAAATATTTTTATATCACATCCTTCTATATGTTTCACCACTTTTGTTATATTTGAAAACAAATTGTCAAATCTTGACAAATGATTCTATTTTCTATTTACAATCATGACTATCATTGCCCATAATGTAATAAAGCCTCAGGTCTTTAGTGTAGGAGCTTGATGAAGCTTCCACTGCATTGTCTGGTTTTAATGAGGCACTTTAGGAGAACACAACACAGCTGGTGACTCCTCTACAAACAGCCAATTTTCTTTTAAGGAAAGCACTGTCGATCTGTTAGCCCTGCTTACAAGTGGAACCCTAAGCAAAACTAAGAACTGCTGCTCATGTGATATCATGAGCCAGTACCTTATGATGAGCATCTTTAACACTGTCTCACTACATTGATGTGGCTGAGCTGTGTATCATCTTGGCTCAGTTGGTGCTGCTTTTACCTCTGAGGCAAAGGATTGAATATTCAGTGCCTATTGCAGGAATTGGACACACAGTCAGATTCCCAATACTGTTGTATGTAGGTAGGGTGTTTATCCACTGGAAAAGGTACTGGAATGCATATGAACTCTTGAGCAATGCTAATTCATAGGAGCAGAAATAACCAATTTGCCCAGTGAACCCTGGCGCTGAATACATTGAAAGCAGGTTGAACGGATGCCTGAGCTGTCACAGGGTCATACAGCACAGAAACAGAACCAATCATCCATGCCAACTGAGTTTCCCAAACTAAGCCAGTCTCACTTTCTTGCGTTTGGCACATATCCCTCTAAACCTTTCCTGTTCATGTACCTGTCCAAATGCCTTTTTAAATGTTGTAACTGTACTTGCATCTACCACTTCCTCTGGCAGTTCATTCCACACACAAACCACTCTCTGTGTGAAAAAGTTGCCCCTCAGGTCCCTTTTAAATCTTCTTTAAAGATAACTCATGGTTTGCAAAGCTGGTGACATATTTAAGAATGATTGTGGGTGTATGTATGTGTGGCTATCTTTTACGTGCAGCGCAGTGCTAAGCTGTAAAGTGTAACACCATCCAAACTGTCACCCATGGTAAATGCATTTGCACATCAGGAAGGCACTACAAAACAGTCGATTTCCAAAGAATTGTCAACATATATTCGCAAGGAGTGAAATCTTGCTTTTCCCTGGAACAGTATCTTCAATTTTGACTTCAAAGCTCATTCATCATTACAGAAGTCAGCCATCTCTTAGCCAGATGGGGAATTGAGCAGGAGTGGGGTAGGGTGGTGGTGAGGTTAAGTCTGTCTAAGTGTTATTTACAGAACTGTGTCAATGTTCTGGTGAGAGGAAGAGGGCCTTTCAATCTAACAGCTTTGACAACTGCCCACCTCAATTACTCGCTTGGGCCTGCTTCCAAGTTCTGGGCCAGCATCACCCATGATGAAAATAACTCGAATCGACAGTGCAGGAGTAGGGATCATGACACTGGGAAATGTGCATCAAGGATGAAAAGCCTCTTGACACTATGTCAGTTGCCTTTTACATCACCTTATCACTCACAAACATTTGGTGCAGTTTTCTGACATGGTGACAACACTTCAAAAGTAATTGTTGGTTTGGAAGGCCCTCTTAAACACTGTCTTTTTCATGGAATTGCTGGCATTTCGACTTGTCCAGCTTCCCTTTGTTGGGTTTTTGGAATTCTCTTCTGCAAAGAGCCGTGAATGCTCAGCCATTCATTGTATTGAAGGCTGAGATTGATGGCTTGTTGCACCCTAAAGGAATGAGGGACTTGGGGATCAGGCAAGAAAGTGAAATTGAGGTGAAACTGAAACCTTACTGAATGGCAGACTGTCCTCCTCTCAATTCTTACATTTAGAGCCAGAAAAAGGCAGCAGATGTTAACCTAACGGTATATAAGATGTAACTCTGTCAATTGTCACTTTATGTTGGCCTTTGGAGTCAGGTGGGAGGGGGATGGGGCTGGTGGGAAGGGAATGCCATAGGTAGATGAAGGTGGGGGTGAACGAGATAGGTCGGAGAGGAGGTGAAGTGGATAGATGGGAAAGAAGATGGATAAGAGGGCGGTGCCGAATTGGAAGGTTGGATCTGGGATACCTCCGTCTACTATTGCATTCCCAGTTACCATCCCCACCCCCCAGCACCTCTCCCCTCCCACACATCTCTCAGCCCCCTTGGACCACCCCCTCATTCCTGTTGAAGAGCTTGTTGTCGAAATGTTGACTCTTCTGCTCCTCAGATGCTGCCTGACCCACTGTGCTTTTGTAGCACCACACTCTTCGACTCTGATCTCCAGCATCTGCAGTCCTCACTTTCCTCATTGGAGTTAGTTGCTAAACAAGTGATACCCATTGAAAAACACACTTTGTTGGAATTTCCAAAGTGCACCGGAAAGTTCATTAAGAAACGAGAGGAATATTCTTCAGGGTTTAAAAAAAAATGTTTAAATAAAGTTAAGGAAAGATATGCTGGCTGGATTTCTGTCGGGCTAACAAATCTCTCACCGGCAAGTTTAGGATTGGGCAGGTAGTCCTTTCAGAGTCATTGGAGAGGCCAAAGGGATGAAGTGCTCTTCAGGCATTGAATTGGCCACTCCAGGTCTTTACCCATGCTGGAGGACCCGCTCGCCAAGAACTGCTAGCTAATCACAGGCTAAGCAGCCACCTATATTACATGATTAGGGGCAGGAGGCCGGACTGCACTCACAGGAGGCTGAGGATCATCGCGAGGTCCCAGATCAATGGTGACAGAGGGCTGGGTTGGCATCATGGAGTGAGAGTCCTTGGGTGGCAGCAGAGTCAGTGGCTAGATCGGCGAGGTGGCTCTTAGGTGCTTATCAATGAGAGCCTCCCTCTTGGTGACTGCCCCATTGGGAAAGCTGCTGGCATACACCACAGGGTTTGCTGGATGGCAATCTGAGAGTGTGGGAAAGCTACTTGGCCTCCATTTACGTCCTGAGCCACCACTACATTATAGCGCACTCCAGGATGAGTCAATGGAATCAGGATCAAGGCTAATTGGCATCCCACTGGCAACAACCAGGAATCTCCAGTCTCCATGGGGCAATGAGCTGCAATAACCCCACCCTATCTGGTAGAAAACAGATAACACTAAACAAAACCAGCTCAAACTTATTAGATCTTCAACCACAAACAATCTAAGAACACTTTGTAGAAGGCAGGAGAAAAGATCAAAAGTAAACAGAAGGAACATTCTCGATCAAAACTGATGGATATTAAGATGGGTTTAAAGGTGAGATCAATGCAGGGAATTCACGGAGAGGTTTAGGTAAGTAATTCTGGAAAATAAACCTGAAGAAGCCGAGTACTCTGTTTTGATGTGCGGCCGAAAGAAGGAGAGAAATCCACAATAAGCCAGACTTAGAAGGTGCAGGATTGTTATAAAGTATTACAGAGCTGGACAGGATCTGAAGAGGATGAGAATGAGCTTGAACAAAGAAACCAGTGACGTTCATGAGAAAGGAAGCAATGGGTGTGCAGATGAGATGCCCTAGTTAAATCATAGGAAAAAACTAGTTCAGGTAAACTGCAGATCAGAAATGTGAAGAATTTAAACAGGAGTGTTTAAAGGTGTCAAATGTGGGTCCCATTCGTTAAAGAACATATATGATTTTCATTCCATTACCATCAAATTGTGTCATTTAGGTATTTAATATTTCTCTGAAACGTCAGACAGAGAGTGAATATTATGTAGTGGAGATAGTGAGGACTGCAGATACTGGAAATTCAGAGTTGATAAAATGTGGAACTGGAAAAAGCATAGTAGGTCTATCACCAGTCCTGATAAAGTGTGGACACACTGCCTGAAACATTGACTCTCCTGCTCCTCTGGTGCTGCTTTGACCTGCTGTGCTTTCTCCAGCTCCACATTTTGTCAACTCTGCATATTATATAGATCAGATCAGAATATTGGATTTACCTTAGACTTATGTTCAGATGTGGAATGCACACCAACTTATGGGCCAGTGACTGAGGTTTATTCTGGTTACAGCACTCACCCTGAAACATAAGCTCTAAGAGTCTCCATTATGCCCGTCAACATTCTCCATTTGGATTTAGTTCCCATAACAGTGGGAGGACTGATCTAGTCAATCACTCCTGGGCAGCATTCCACTATTCCAGGACGGCAAAGCTCCTCTGAATGAGGACTACAGTTAGGACTACATCACTCCTGAGCTTCAGATGAAGTTCTGTCACTCCCACGGTGTGTTAGAAAGGCTGGGCCAGATTTGCTGAGATAATCACTGGAATTGTAACTTGTCAAACCAAGTGAAACATTTCTTATACCATTAATTGGATATCTGGTGAAACTTAGTTAATATTTCAGCGTTGAGAATGAAATATATACACACAATATGTACTTTGTCAGTCGTCAATTGAGTTCATTTTCAATCAGTATTTCACAGAGTCCCTTGATATATCCTTTAGTCAGAAAAAAATGAACTTGACAGCCTGTAAAGATAGCAGTGAAATTTGCATAGCTATTTAATAGATATGCTAATATCAGTGCTGGCTCCACAGATGGCTGCCGACACAGTAGATATGCCAATGTACGAAAATAAGAGTCTTTTTTCAGGATGATTTGGCTTCTCTCAAGCCCAAACTAAAGAGATTGAAAGAAAAGTTGGCCAAAGGAGGAGGGAGAGAGAGAGAGAGAGATCCAGTGATGCTCCCCTATCTAAAGCCATTAGTAACCAAATGGCATAATGGCTGAAGAACATCACTGATATGCAGTCGATGGTCAGTAGTTTCTATGTACACTCCAGTGAGTCCCCAAAAGCTCTGCTCAATGCCAGAAACAATTGGAGTCTTCGGCAAGCACACCCCATTTTAAGAGCAGTTCTCGTTTGCACACTGCCATTTTCTCACCGGCTGAGAGAGACAAAAGCTCTGTCACAGCTTAACATGGAAAAGAGACAAAGAACGTGGATTCACGTAGCATCTTTCTTCCCTTCAGAGCATCCCGGGGTGTGTTCTGACAAATTAAATACTTTTGAAGTGTGGCCATGATTGAGAAATAGATAATCAATCTGTGCACAGCACAGATAGCAGTACAATCATGACCATGATGTGGTTTCTCAGATAAATAACAGCCAGGAAATTTGGCAGAATGTCCCCGTACTGTTCCAAAGCAATGACTAGGGACCTGTTACAGAGCGCAGATATATGGGGTCTCATATAGTGTCCCATCCAAAAAACATAATTTCTAGAAATCTTGACACTGCCACACTTCATCAATGTTAAAAATCACACAACACCAGGTTATAGTCCAACAGATTTAATTGGAAGCACTAGCTTTCAGAGCGCTGCTCCTTCTCCAGGTGGTTGTGTGATGAAGGAGCGGCGCTCCGAAAGCTGAGGCTTCCAAATAAACCTGTTGGACTGTAACTTGGTATTGTGTGATTTTTAACATTGTACACCCCAGTCCAACACCGGCACCTCCAAATCATGACACTTCATCAATGAAAGCATAGTCAACTTACTGTTCACTTTCTTATGAGTGTCCTTTCATTCTCTGATTTCCTGCACTTCTGGGTTTTATCAGTGAGTGTTGACCCTCTATTCCTTAACAACACTGATTCCTTCTTGCTGCCCAAGTTTTTTTTTATTGTTTGAGGGCATCACTGGCTAGACCAATGTTTATTGCCCATCCCAGAGGGCAGTTGAGAGCCAACCACATTGCTGGGAGTCTGGAGTCACATGTAGGCCAGACCAGGTAAGGTTGGCAGTTTCACCCCCTAAAAGACATCAGTGAACCGGATGGGCTTTTCCAACAATTGAGAGTGGTGATCATTAGATTCTTCATTCAAGATTTTTTTTTATATTATTGAATTCAAATTCCACCATGGCAGGATTTGAACCTGGGTCCCTGAAACATTACCTGGGTTTCTGGATTAAGAGTCCAGTGATAATACCACCAGATCATCACCTCCTCAGTTTGCTGTCAGTTTCTTCCTCTGCCAGTTGCTCTGGCTCTTTCACCACAAGCTGCATCTCCACAGGCAACTGAGGGAAGATTTCCAGAACTCACCCAGTGTGGCTCCTGGTAATGCAAGTTGCATTCTAGTTTGGAGAAGCCACTTCTTGGATGCATCCATCAGACATAATCATTACCTTATTCTTCTGCTTAAACACATGAAGCAGCTCAAATTATGGACCAATGACTAAGGTCTTTATTGGCTACTGCACTTTCTCTGAAATATCTACTCTCAAAGTCATGATTACTGCCCATCAACTGTAGGTTGTAGCCTTTGCAATGAACAAAAACTCATTTGGATTTAGAAGTACCATAACAACTACAGAATTTACTTACCCAGTCATTGTGGGCAGTATGTCTTCTTGTTGCTACTTCTCCAATACAAACATGTCTTTCTGAAGCCACTTCTCTCTGGCCATTAATGCATGGTCTACAGATGAGGTTTCTCATGAAGAACAGAATATGTCTGAGCCGGATTTTAGTTGCAATACTTTTTGTTTAGATGATAATAGAATATATAGCTGAAAATGTGTTGCTGGAAAAGCGCAGCAGGTCAGGCAGCATCCAGGGAACAGGAGAATCGACGTTTCGGGCATAAGCCCTTCTTCAGGAATGAGGAAAGTTTGTCCAGCAGGCTAAGATAAAAGGTAGGGAGGAGGGACTTGGGGGAGGGGCGTCAGAAATGTGATAGGTGGAAAGAGGTCAAGGTGAGGGTGATGGGTCAGACTGGGGTGGGGGCGGAGAGGTCAGGAAGAAGATTGCAGGTTAGGAAAGCGGTGCTGAATTCGATGGATTTGACTGAGACAAGGTGGGGGGAGGGGAAATGAGGAAACTGGTGAAATCCGAGTTCATCCCTTGTGGTTGGAGGGTTCCTAGGCGGAAGATGAGGCGCTCTTCCTTCAACCGTCGTTTTGTTGTGGTCTGGCGATGGAGGAGTCCAAAGACCTGCATATCCTTGGTGGAGTGGGAGGGGGAGTTGAAGTGTTGAGCCACAGGGTGGTTGGGTTGGTTGGTCCGGGTGTCCCAGAGGTGTTCTCTGAAACGCTCCGCAAGTAGCCGGCCTGTCTCCCCAGTATAGAGGAGGCCACATCGGGTGCAGAGGATGCAATAGATGATATGTGTGGAGGTGCAGGTGAATCTGTGGCGGATATGGAAGTTTCCTTTGGGGCCTTGGAGGGGAAGGTGCCGGGAGTGGAGGTTGGGTTGGTGGGGGGGTGTGGATCTGACGAGGGAGTCACGGAGGGAGTGGTCTTTACGGAATGCTGATAGGGGAGGAGAGGGAAATATATCCTTGGTGGTGGGGTCCGTTTGGATGTGGCGGAAATGACGGCGGATGATGCGCTGTACATGGAGATTGGTGAGGTGGTAGGTGAGGACCAGTGGGGTTCTGTCCTGGTGGCGGTTGGAGGGGCGGGTCACAAGGGCGGAGGAGCGGGAAGTGGAAGAGATGCGGTGGAGGGCATCGTCGACCACGTCGGGGGGGAAATTGCGGTCCTTGAGAAAGGAGGCCATCTGGGTTGTACGTTTTTGGAACTGGTCCTCCTGGGAGCAGATGCGGCGGAGACGAAGGAATTGGGAGAATGGGATGGCGTTTTTACGGGGGGCAGGGTGGGAGGAGGTGTAGTCCAGGTAGCTGTGGGAGTCGGTCGGGGACCTTCCCCTGCAACTGCAGGAGGTGCAAGACTTGCGCCCACACCTCCCCCCTCACCTCCCTCCAAGGCCCCAAAGGAAACTTCCATATCCGCCATAGATTCACCTGCACCTCCACACACATCATCTATTGCATCCTCTGCACCCGATGTGGCCTCCTCTATACTGGGGAGACAGGCCGGCTACTTGCGGAGCGTTTCAGAGAACACCTCTGGGACACCCGGACCAACCAACCCAACCACCCTGTGGCTCAACACTTCAACTCCCCCTCCCACTCCACCAAGGATATGCAGGTCTTTGGACTCCTCCATCGCCAGACCACAACAAAACGACGGTTGGAGGAAGAGCGCCTCATCTTCCGCCTAGGAACCCTCCAACCACAAGGGATGAACTCGGATTTCACCAGTTTCCTCATTTCCCCTCCCCCCACCTTGTCTCAGTCAAATCCATCGAATTCAGCACCGCTTTCCTAACCTGCAATCTTCTTCCTGACCTCTCTGCCCCCACCCCAGTCTGACCCATCACTCTCACCTTGACCTCTTTGCACCTATCACATTTCTGACGCCCCTCCCCCAAGTCCCTCCTCCCTACCTTTTATCTTAGCCTGCTGGACAAACTTTCCTTATTCCTGAAGAAGGGCTTATGCCCGAAACATCGATTCTCCTGTTCCCTGAATGCTGCCTGACCTGCTGCGCTTTTCCAGCAACACATTTTCAGCTCTGATCTCCAGCATCTGCAGACCTCACTTTCTCCTCAATAGAATATATAACCTGTCTCAGCAAATAAGACATATTAATGCCAGAAATTGAATGCCAATGAGTCAGATCCATTCCACCTCAAAGTTGAAAGATGTTCCACAATACTGTGCAGATGTTGTTTGAAAGCTAGTGGTGAGAGACTTGGGGATCTTGGTTTGGCAATGGAGTAGTATATTCCTTACGGAGAGCGAAAAACAGAGGGAAAGGTTTGACAAAGCAGTCTTTCTTGTGACGGGACTTTAATAATCCTGTACTTCTTGAGTGACGCCAATTGTAGCTGATTTTCTGATATCAGTGAATGGTGTTTGATAAAGTAATCCCACAGGATATGACTATAATTTTTCTGCAGAAACCTTCTGTTTCTGTGTGTGCAGATGGATTATAGTACAAGCAAAATAACTTTGCAAAAGACCAGATGTGAAATATATCTTACCAAATCATAGCGCTGTAAGAGACCACATATTTTATCTTTTGGACTACAAACTGGAAAATGCAAGTTGAACATTGTATAAGGCTAAAAGTAGCAGGAGAGGTTTCTGCATCTTGAAGGTCAAATGGGATTGTGTGGCGTATACATTAGATTCATAAGATAATGTTACTTTTATTAGCAGTGAGGTGGATGCATTATGAGACAGAGTGGGCACTAGGAATCTTTGCGATAGGAAAAATTACCCAAAGACAGCCCTCAGATATGTCCAATTGTGGTTCATCACAGACCTGTGAACACAATGTCTTCAGAGATATACAGAAGTATGCAAATAAGCAACATCTTTCTCCCTTTGCTCTGAGAATAAAAAAAACCTTAGAGATGCCAAAAAGAAAATAAATTCTTAGCACAAGAGAAATATCTGATTTCACCTAATTGGTCATTTAATCAAAGATTGACCAACACTCTTGGACAACATCATGGCATCATTGCTATAAGTCAAGAAAATTTGATCTACAGAATTTGATTTTCCTATCTATACTCTTCCACCCATCACACATGTGTCAAACTGTCTTTGTCCACCTTGTTTTGAATGAATAGTTTTTAAAGGGGTATGACTTAAGTTGCTTTGTACTGAATTATTATTACATTTCGCCACTAATTAAAGGATGTTTGTTTACAATAAATAGTTATTTTCCTATTAATGATGAAACCTGGTGCAGATTACTTTTATCCTGAATAGCAGGCTGTCAGACAAATTGATCATCTTCGTGGTTTAATTGGGTAGTTACACAATTGTGATGGTTTATGGATCAGGGGAGCTCAATTAATGACATAATCTTCCCAACTGTACTGTGACAAAGCCCATGATCTTCAGTAAAGCCCTTAATTCCTCAACTAGTTAAAAAAAAGAGTGGAAATATTGTCAGCCTTTGAGAAGGAATAGTCTTCTATAAAGATGTAAAATGGGAGAAGTGCAAATTAGGGCTCCCGTCCATGTGCTCTCTTGTCTGACTGACATTCCCATCAAGCTGGGTAGACATTTGAAAGTTACCCTCAGTGTGTTATGTGAGTCAGTGATGCAGCTGCCAATGTATGAAATGGCTTTCAATATTTCCATGTGAATGGCTACATGAATCCAGCACTTCCTGGTTCTCCGACCTCCACTTCAGTGTTGCAGGAGTGGCACAGTGGCTCAGTGGTTAGCACTGCTGCCTCACAGTGCTGGGGAGCCCTGGGTTTGATTCCAGCCTCAGGCAATGGTCTGTGTGCAGTTTGCACGTTCTCGCTGTGTCTATGTGGAGTTCCGGTTTCCTCCCACAGTCCAAAGATGTGCCACTGGGATTGGCACCGTGGAGGATTGGCCATGCTAAATAGCCCTTTGAATCCAGGGATGTGCTGGTTAGCCATGGGAAATGCAGGGTTATTGGGATGAGGTGGGTCTGGGTGGGATGTTTTTTTGGAGGGTTTTTGTGGACTTGATGGGCTGGATGCTCTCCTTCCATACTGTAGAAAGTCGATGAATGCTTTTGAGTTCACTGCTCTGAGGCAACCCATTCCAAGTTAAGGTCATCAGCTACATCCTTTTGTCATATCCAAATACTTCCCAGACATTTAAAAACTACTTTAATGGCTTTATGTAATTATGATATTGAGGTAGACTTTATGATTTTGGCAAAATTGCTTTTCTGGTGGAATAGGTGATGTGTTCTGTGACAGTTGGGAGCAATTCCAAAGAATATTTTCCCTCAAAAAATCCATCCCAACAATACCTTAATTTCCCAGTTTTCCCACCCTACCATGAGTTTCAGCCACATCCATAAGCAGTTCTGGTAATATGTTCACCAAGTTACACCAAATCCTGGAGTCACACCACAATTTGTGACTTCCTGCTTGACTTAATACCAGTGAAATGTTCTTTATTTCAGAGTTCCTGGATGAGGTGGCATCAAGCTCAGGTACTTCCATTTTGCCCATGCTGGAATAACAGCAGGCCATTAAAAAAGAGGAAATCTCTTTGTTAGAGATCTCCTGTTCTAACTGATGATCTGAAACCATCAGGATATTCCAACATGACAATGGCAAACAACAAATGCTGGAGATCACAGTGGGCAGGCAGCATCCATGAGTCATCTTAATTCGAATTGGTAGCTTGCTCTCTCCATGGATGCTACCTGACCCACTGTGATTTCCAGCATTTGTTCTTTTTGGTACAGATTCTAGCAGCTGCAGTAATTTGCTCGATGATGGTGGAAAAATCATCCATTACTGAAGTAAAAGCATCTCACTAAAAAAAAATGCAAAAACCTTGTGGTATTGCTAGTGTACATGCCATCCCATTGGTCCAATAAACATACCGATGCAGTGTTTCAAATCCAGCCCTCTGAACCAGTGATATAGGACTGAAAACTGGATAACCTTTTAAGCTGCCACAACGTGTCTTTCACTCCTCAGTGACACTTTTTTTCTGACTGTGTGGCAAGGAATTTCCTTGAAAGCACTCCGACCCCACTACTTTCACTTCACTGAAGTGCATTGGGACCCCCATTTACTTGCATAAACAGAGTTTCGGCCACTCTTGAACCACAGTAGCACTGAAGCCGTTCCAAAGAGGTTCCTTGTTGTAATGTTTCCGTTTCTAACAAAACTGCCCTTCGCAATCTTGACTCAGAAATGCAGCAGATACATGGGAACACCACCATTCTCAAGTTCCCCTTCAACACACTTACTATCCTGATTTGGAAATATGTTGCTGTTCCTTCACTGTCACTGGGTCAAAATCCTAGAATTTCCTCCCCAGTGGCACCGTGGGTCAACCCACAGAAAGTGGACTGTAGCAGATCCAGAAGGCAGTTCGCCACCACCTTTTCAAGAATACAGGAAAGATATTGTGAAACTTGAAAGGGTTCAGAAAAGATTTACAAGGGTGTTGCCAAAGTTGGAGGATTTGAAACATAGGGAGAGGCTGAAAAGGCTGGGCTGTTTTCCCTTGAGTGTCGGAGGCTGAGGGACGATGTTATAGATAAGATGAACAGCCAATGCCTTTTCCCGAGAGTAGTGGAGTCTAGAACTAGAGGGCACAGATTTAAAATGAGAAGGGAAAGATTTAAAAGGGATCCAAGAGGTACCTTTTTATTCACACAGGGGGTGGTGTATGTATGGAATGAGCTGCCAGAGGAAATGGTGGAGGCTGATACAACTGCAACATTTTAGAGGATGGGCATATGAATAGGAAGTGCTTAGAGGGATATGGGCTAAATGCAGGCAAATGGGCCTAGACTAATTTAGGATATGTGGTCAGCATGGACGAGTTGGACTGAAGGGCCTGTTTCCATGTTGTCCAGCTCTATGACTCTACCTCTGACTCGGGACAGGCAATAAATGCTGGCCAACCAGCGATGCCCACATCCCATAAATGAATAAAATACAAAGAACGCACTATCAACACTTTCTCTGATCTGATTGGAAACGTTTGACCAGAAAACCAGCAAGAACCAAAATCTGATGTGGACTAGGTCCAAGGTTTGCCGGGTTTGTGGGCCTCTGATGCATTGTAGTAAGTTGTTTGATTGCACCCGTCGAAAGATGATTTGCAATACATTATGCATCAAAACATTCATAATCTACATACCTCGAAGTAAATGCATTGTCGTGCCAGAATAACACAGCCATCAAAGTCACAATATTTTGTCAGCATTTGAAGATATCAGTTGAGGGCACAGCAAGGGGAGTGCTGCGAGATGATTTATCGATGACAAAATGTTATTTGTTGCAGGAACCTATTTCAGCATTTTGTTAAGTGCTTGAGATGAACCAGCGTTTGCAGTCAACAATCCTGCTGTTTCCCTATAAATTACCACATAGCATTTATACAGTTGAATAAACACTGTGATTAAAAGTGAATGGTGAGAGCTGGGCCAAATGCTTCCCACTTGCCGCCAACATAAATTTAATCTTTTGTATTTATGGAAAACTTTTTATCATTGTATTCCAAATAGTTTCTCAACCTGGTATTGTTTATGAAGATGGCGCAAGGATAAGATGGCGCAAGGATAATTGTTACAATTCGCAATTTTGCTGTCTGCGTCTTTTGCCTTCCTTCGCTGCCTCATTTCCCAAACTGGAAGCAATGACAGCAGAGACCTGCCGACACACTAATGCGATTAAATGCTGCAATGCCATTGCAACAACAGGCAGCCTGGATTGACTCTCGTTCTAATTTTCACTTCCTCCTGAAAGGGGTGTGCTGCATTCCTATTGCATGCACCTTCTTGCTGTGACCTTCTAGATTTTGAAGGTGGTTGATTTGGATTCTTCTAGCATACCATGGATGAGAAAACTAGCCAGGCCTATATACTAGTGCCAAATGTTAGTTTGTTACAGCGTGGTGGCTCTCAGAATGAATAACAAGATGCATGCAATCCAGACGGATTGACGTCTGCTCTTGGCCCAACACCAGACAGGAAACATCCGAGGCAAATATTAGAGGCTTCTGCAATATTTCCAAAAGTCATGAATTCTAGAAAAGTGAATCCGTATGGTCCCATTGATGTCCTGGCTATGGAGGGTGTGAAACAAAGGTTTATCAGATTGATTCCTGGGTTAGTAGGACTGATGTATGAAGAGAGACTAAATTGCTTTGGACTGTATTCACTGGAGTTTGGAAGAAAGAGAGGGATCGCATAGAAACGTATAAAATTCCAACAGGATAAAAACTGAAAGAACTATGGATGCTGTAAACCAGAGACAAAAATAGAAATTGCTGGAAATGCTCAGCGGGTCTGGAAACATCTGTGGAGAGAAGACAGAGTTAATGTTTCGGGTCCAGTGACCCTTCCTCAGAAGGATCCATTCTAAGGAAGGGTCACTCAACTCGAAACATTATCTCTGATTTCTCTAAGAGATGCTGCCAGACCTGCTGAGCTTTTCCTGCAATTTCTGTTTTTGCCCAAATTTCTAATCAGACTAGACAAGGTAAATGCAGGAACAATGTTCCTGATGACCAGGGAGTCCAGAACCAGGGATCATATTTAAGGACATAGGAAGGCCATTTAGGACTAAGATGAGGAGAAATTCTTTACCTAGTGAATGGTGAGCCTTTGGAATTCTCTGTCACGGGAAGTGGTTGAGGCCAAAACATTGAATATTTTCAAAACACCATTGCCAACATGCAATGGTTTGCCGTTTTGGATGCCAAGCCTGATTGGCTGCTGGATCAGTGAGGTTAATGGCTGATGTCCCACCATCAGTGTCCTCATGTCTTCCTAGCAACCAGCCATGCTTCCCGCTATCAGCAGCTGCTGAACCAGATTCAACCCTCTTGTGGGTGCAAGCCTTTCAAAGTTGGTTCTCCTAGAGCTGTCTCCCAGGCTCCCAAATCAGAAACAAAAAGACGGTGGACTGTATATGTGGCTAAGGGTTGGACTTCGAAGGAGGTTTCCTTGGATTTACTCCAC
Source organism: Chiloscyllium plagiosum (assembly GCF_037043375.1). Classification (NCBI taxonomy): domain Eukaryota; kingdom Metazoa; phylum Chordata; class Chondrichthyes; order Orectolobiformes; family Hemiscylliidae; genus Chiloscyllium; species Chiloscyllium plagiosum. The sequence continues at coordinate 15,081,386 of NW_028270174.1, forward strand.
ATACCCTGCCTGAGCTAAGGGGAAACTTCCAGCTGTCAGCCTAAGGTAGATAAACACACCATTCTTTAATCGCACCTCTTGACGTGGATATGTCAGAGCTGCCTAATCTGTTACACTGTGTGGTATTAATCCCCTTCTCATCCTTCTGAAACTTCAATGCACATGTGTCTTATCAATTTCTGTTCAGACTGTCTATCCCTTATTAAATTAAATTCACTTCATCTGACATGTCAGATATCCCTGGAAATAATTGACTCTAATGCGTGACTTTTAGCAGTCTGCCAGACAATCCCACCCCATTGAAAACAGACACATGGAATTATTAATCCACTATATGTTCACGTAGCCCTCACCATTTCTATATTTATTGGTTACGAAGTGATTTTATTTCCCATTACATTGTTCTCTTTGGGGTTGGTGGAGAAGGAAGCAAGCCAGCTTACTCAGTGGGGTATTAGACAACCCTTGCATCAAAATCAAAAGGGAAAATGCTGGAAAATCTCAGCAGGTCTGGCAGCATCCGTAAGGAGAGAAAAGAGCTGACGTTTCGAGTCTAACTGATCCTTTGTCAAAGGGCCAGCTTTGCCAAAGGGTCAGTTAGACTCGAAACGTCAGCTCTTTTCTCTCCTTCCAGATGCTGCCAGACCTGCTGAGATTTTCCAGCATTTTCTCTTTTGGTTTCAGATTCCAGCATCCGCAGTAATTTGCTTTTATCCCTTGCATCAAAATCATGTTCAATTTCGTGGATCAGATTTGAGAAGGAATCTGTGACCAACCATCCCTGAGGCCAGAAGGTTCCCTTGTTTTCCTTTTGAAAGCCTCAAGTCCACGGGATCTTCCATCAGTTCATAAACTTCATGCAACATACACTAGGAAGTGAGTAGGAAGCTGCCTTGTCTCCCATGGTGATTGCTTATCTTTGAACATTACAGATGTGAACAGATGTGATGTTGAGGGACTGCTAAACACAAACAGAAAAGCATCCGAAACAATAATGAAGATTTATTGGTGTACTTAACATTGCACACATCATCAACTGGCAAATCACAGTGCCAGGTAAATTACAGATAGATTCAGCATGCTGTCTGTGCTTAAAAAGAAAACCACCAAAAGCATCAGCTCCATTAAATAGAGTGGGTTTATTTGTTACTTGTATACTCACATATAATGGACACGGGAGGCTCAGTACCTTAATGACTGAGCACATGGAATACCATTGAGCCAGAAGACACAGACAGGAAACAAAGGTTAGGAATAAATAGACCTTTTTCTGAGTGGCAGACAGTGACTAGTGGGGTACTGCAGGGATCAGTACTTGGACCTCACTATCAGAATATATATGAATGATTTAGCTGAGGGAAATAAATGTCATCCCTCCAAGTTTGAAGATGGCACAAAGCTGGGTAGTGCTCTGAGCTGTGAGGAGGATTGCTGAGACTATTCAGAGTGATTTGGATGTATTGAGTCAGTGGACAAATGCATGGCAGACAAAGTATAATGCTGCTAAGTGTGAGGTTATCCACTTTGGTAGCAAAAACAGGAATGCAGATTATCTATCTGGTGATAGTTTGGGAAAGGGAGAGGTGCAATGAAAGCTTACACCGGTCACTGAAAGTAAGTATGAATGTGCAGCAGCCAGTGAAGAAGGCAAATAGTTTGTCTACCATCATGGTGAGAAGATTCGAGTGCAGGAGCAGGGATGTCTTGCTGTTATTGTTTGGACCTTGGTGAGATCACACCTGGAGTATTGTGTGCAGTTTTGTTCTCTTCCATGAGAAAGGATGATGAGGAGATGCTGGTGTTGGACTGGGGTGGGCAAAGTTAAAAATCACACAACACTAGGTTATAGTCCAACAGGTTTATTTGGAAGCTAGTATTTCCAAATAAGCCTGTTGGACTATAACCTGGTGTTGTACGATTTTTAACTATGAGAAAGGATGTTCTGGCTGTGGATGGAGTGAAACAAAGATTTACCAGACTTGGGTTAGTTGGACTGATGTATGAAGGCACTTTGAACTGGTTAGGACTATATTAACTGGAGTTTAGAAGAATGAGAAGGACCTCATAGAAGCTTATAAAATTCTAACTGGATGAGATAAGGTAAATGCAGGAATGATGTTCCCAATGACCATGGAGTCCAGAATCAGGGATCACAGTTTAAGGACATGGGAAGGCCATTTAGGATTAAGATGAGGAGAAGTTTCATCACCCAGAGAATTTTGAGCCTTTGGAATTCCTTGCCACAGAAAGTAGTCGAGGGCAAAGCATTGAGTGTTTTCAGGAAGGCACTAGATGTAGTTTATGGGGCTAAAGGGATTAAAAGGTATGCAGAGAAAATGGGAACGGGGATTAAGTTGGATAATCAGCCTTGATCATACAGCCAAAGTGACGGTCCTATTCAAAGGGAGAGGGTCAAAAAGCAGGTGACTTGTCCGAATATCTATTGTTGGAAAATGTTGGAATCAATTATTAAGAAAATCACGACAGCACAGTTGGAAAATAATAATCTAATCAAGCAGAGTCAGCGTGGCTTCATGAAAGCAAAATCATATCTTACTAATTTATTTGAGTTTGTTGAAGAACTTTCAACTAACGTGTTGCACTTGGACTTCCAGATGGCATCCAACATGGCACCTCACGAAAGGGTAAGTCATAAGACCAGAGCCCATGGTGTGGATGTTGTGTATTGGCATGGATAAAGAATTGGCTCATGGGGAGGCAGCAGTGAGTAAGGATAATGGGTTCTTTTTCAGATTAGTGACGCATGACCAGTGGAATTCCACAGGGATCAGTGCTGGGACTACAACCCTTTACAGTATTTTAATGACTTGGAAGGAGGAAGTGAATATACTTTAATCAAATTTGCGGCCAACACAAAAATAGATGGAAAAGCAATCTGCAAAAAGGATAGAAACAGTTTATAGAAAGGTATTGATAGGTTAATTAAGCATGCAAAAAGCTAGCAAATGGAATACAATGTGGAAAAATGTGAAGATATACATTTTGGAAGGGAGAACAAAAGAACAGAGTATTATTTAAATGTGGAAAAACTGCAAAATGTTGTAACACAAAGGGACTTGGGGGTACTTGTGTACAAAACACAGAAAACTAGCACACAGAAGCAGCAGGTAGTCAGGAAGGCTAATGGAATGTTAGCCTTTATTTCCAGGGGGTTAGAGTATAAGAGTAGGGAGTCTTACTGCAACTGTACAAGGTTGTAGTGAGACCAGATGTGGAGTATTGTGAGCAGTTTTGATCCCCTTATTTTAAGGAAGGATATTATTTTTATTGGAGGCAGTTCAGAGAAAGTTCACTAGGATGATCCTTGGAATGGAGGGATTGTCTTTTAAGCAAAGGCTAAACATATTCAACTCTATTCACTTGAGTTTAGAAGAATGAGAGGTGATCTCATTAAAACCTTGGATTCTTCAGGGGCTTGACAGGATAAATACTGAAATGTTTCCATCATGGGAGAGTTTAGGAGCAGAAGGCTTTGTCTCAGAACTAAGGGGAACTAATTTAAGACTGAGATGAGGAAAAATTCCTTCTCTCAGAGGATGAAGAGCTTTAGAATTCCTTGCCACAGAGCAGAACTCTGTTAGGGCAGAATCCTTGTGTACATTTGAGGCTGAGATTTTTGATCAGTAGGTGAATGGAGAGGTATGGGGAAAGTGGATGTGAGGAATGTTGGATCATCCAAGACCTTATTGAATGGCAGAGCAGGCTCGAGGAACTGAACGGCTTATGTCTGTTCCTATGTCTTACTGCCTTATATTGATTGGCAGAGCAAATTTGAAGAGTTAAATGATCACTCCTGCTCCTATTTTCTATGTTATTTGTAATTTAGCTGCAAGCAAATTGATCTTAAAAAAAGCCTATGAAGATGTAAAGTCATTTTGGTGTACTTCAGGCATTGTAATAATGAATCAGATCATTGGAATGGTTGTGTAGTGAACTTTTAGAATAATATTAATACTATTAGCCATTGACTTGCACTTGAGGAATGTATACAGCATATGATGTTCAATTGCAGTTGATTGATTGGAAGCTGTAAAGAAATGGAGATTCGTAGAAAGTCTGCCTCTCTTCATTCTTCTAAATAAATTTTTTTTGGGAAAGCAGCATTTAAGCTGAGGACAATATCCTCCATTACTCAGTCTTTGACAGTTCCTCATATTCTCCCTGACAGCTAGATTGGCGGCAGTTTTTGGTTTTAAAATGAAGACATTTTATAGTGACTCTGAACTACTTCATTGACATGAGGAATGCAGTGGTGTGTGTGTGAAGACACTGAGGGCTAACTTTTTAAAATCCTGTTTGTTCATTAGTTGCAATTAATGTTTTGGGTTACATTTTCCATGTGTTTTCATATCACATCACATATTTTGGTATTTTATCTTCTCTGGTTTAAATGCAGATATAATGAATACTTTTTTTTACTTGTTTTTTTGAAGGAATGTGGGTTTCACTGTATACACTGTGTCTGTTTCAACTCACCAAAACAGGTGACAGCCACTTCTTAGTTTATTTCTCAGGACAACGCAATGACCAATCAGAATCAACGTAAAATTTAAACAAAACTTGGTAGTCATCATTAACTGGAGCAGTATCCATATCTGTCAATCAGAAACAACTTGGCAACCAATCAGCACCTCTCTTCTCACGCAGCATCATAATGTTTTCCTTTGGCATTGGTACTTCTTGCAAACTATGCTGATGAATGCAAGACAAAAAGTTTTAACAATACATAGCTTTTTTTCAGCAATACTAAAGTCTAATTAATGAGGGGTGATAACAGATGGCCTATTCCAGCAAGGTCTGGCCCGTTGAAGGTTTCCACTTGCATATTATACCAACAATTTGATGATATTTCATTCTGTCCTAATTGTATGAAGTTACAAAAAAATCTGTTAGCTAAAGAATTTGACTCAACTTCAAAAAAGTAATTTGCCTTGGCTCTAGAGGACCCGAAGGAAGACTTGACACTGAAAAGGAAAAATATTGAGGTAAAGCTAAACATTTTAACATTTTAACATTTAAACCTCATGTTTAAAAGTAGTGACTGAAGAAGAAGACATGCTTTTGAAATCTTGCAAGGACACTAAGTTACTTTGATGACTATGTTGTAACCACTTATTTTAAAACAAGGAAGATGCAAGAGCGGTGAATGAGTTCTTATTCATAAGTAGATCACAACAATGTTTCATCTAAAGCAACAGCAATGCTGTTTGGCATTGGTCCATAATTGCCGTCATTGGAAGACATAAATATTTAGTGATATGAGTAGTTAGATCACTCACTTTTATCATACTGGGTTGTGTATTCTGATGCACGCTACACTCCCACTCACACTGGAATCTGCACAGACGTCGATAAACAACGATTGACGCAGTTTCCAAGGTGGTTATCTCGATCTTGTGGAAATTTGTTGGAAACCATTTGATTATTTGTTGTGACAAACCTTTTGCAAGACACCATCTCGAAATTGTAGAGGATGTATGAAATATAAACAATGCTGTGGCTATTGAAAAGGGAGTATTTTGTTATAATACAAGGGATTCAAAAACCAAAATCTCTGACTGAAATATCCAAGGGCCTAATAGACACCTGAGCTTTCAGTTATACTAATTAGAATATCTGTAATAGACTAATCACGAAGTGTGTTCAGTTCTGGTCTCCCTCCCATAGGAAAAATGTTGAGAAACATGAAAGGGTTCAGAAAAGATTTCCAAGGATATTAGGAGAAAGTGAGGACTGCAGATGCTGGAGATCAGAGCTGAAAAATGTGTTGCTGGAAAAACGCAGCAGGTCAGGCAGCATCCAAGGAGCAGGCGAATCAATGTTTCGGGCATAGGCCCTTCTTCAGGAATGGCCAAGGATATTGCCATGGTTGGAGGTTTGAGCTACAGGGAGAGGCTGAGTGGGCTGGGGCTGTTTCCCTGGAACATAGGAGGCTGAGGGGTGACCATATGGAGGTTTATAAAATCATGAGGGACATGGATAGAGTAGTCAAGGTCTTCTCCCCACGATAGGGGAATCCAAAACTACAGGGCATAGGTTTAAGGTGAGAGGGAAAAGATTTAAAAAGGACCTAAAGGGCAAATGTTTCAGGCAGAGGGTGGTGTATGTATGAAACGAGATGCCAGAGAAAGTGGTGGAGGCTGGTACAATTACAACATTTAAAAGGCATCTGGATGGGTATATGAATAGGAAGGGTTTAGAGGGATATGGGCCAAGTGCTGGCAAATGAGACTAGATTAATTTAGGATATCTGGTTGGCATGGACGAGTTGGATCACAGGATCTGTTTCCATGTTGTGCAGCGCTATGACTCTATAACTGATTTGTGATCATTTTTGTAGCATTCATGTGAGAATATAAATACACAACTTATGAGTAGAAATAGGCCACTTGTCCTTTTAACCTGCTCCACCACTCAATATGATCATGGTGGAACTGACTGTAGCCTCAAATTCCACTTTTTTCCTGCCTACCACCAATACCAATTTACTGCCTTGCTAGTCTGGAGTTAATCTAACTTTAACTTACTAGCAATTACTGACCCAGACTCCATCACTCTCTGGGGACACATGACCCTCTGAGATGAAAGCCTTCCTCTTCTTCTCCATCTCAAATCTGGGACTTTGAAAGGAATCATTGATTGTTAACTTGGGAAAAGTGAAGTGGTACAACCAGCAGTCAGGCATTCTCCGTGTGGCACTGAATATAACGACCCCTAATAAAATCTTTACTTTTAAAATGTTCATTCTGAAAAGACTGTTTTAAAACCATGGAATATAGGTTTGTCTTGAGCAGTTGCATGAGAATGAATCAGCCACTCATTAAACTACACGGTCGATATTCAACTCCATTAACTTCATTAATAATAATACATGGGATGTATAACAAGCAGCAAATGCGATGCTATCCATTTAGTGTCACTCTCATGATGAATTTCTTCCTCGACAGTCTATTAAAGACAAGACTCGATATTCTAATTTCTTTCTACTCCCAAAATGAATAAAGACTTTGGCCAGTGTAAACTATTTTTGTATCAACTGGAGATGGTTATCTAAGACTGATCCTTACAGATAAGTAATGAGGAATCTCCATGGTTGTTTCAACTGAGGTCTTGCCCAATGTTTCTGTGCCCCATTTGGACCAAAGCACGTTTAAAAATAGGGACATTATGTTATCTCTCTACTTTCCGCTCAATTGCATCATCCATCATATTTTCCAGCACAATCACTCATGTTTCTTTCCAGGATTGTTGGTCATTGGTTGGGTGCACACCCTGGACATACATGCAGCCCACCAGACATTGTCACCTTCCATGTGAGTCTGTGTCTCTGCACCATCTCAGCAAGAGATCTATTCGAGATCAGAACTCGTTTCCAAATTACTATATTCTTTGGCATCATTTAACATAATTTCTTTATAATTTTTATTTTTGAAATATTTCCTGGGTTTTGATAATGAACGCTATCGCGAAAATAGTTCAGGAAGAAGTTAGATCCATCACCACCTTCTTAAGGCATTGGCAATGAATGATGACGTGCAGAAGGACTCTCCATAATGCCCTGGTTAATGCTTGTCCCAAAGTAACTTCACTAAAATGTATTCTCTGATCATAGAGTCATAGAGTCATAGAGGTGTACAGCATGGAAACAGACCCTTCGGTCCAACCCGTCCATGCCGACCAGATATCACAACCCAATCTAGTCTCACCTGCCAGCACCCGGCCCATATCCCTCCAAATCCTTCCTATCCATATACCCATCCAAATGCCTTTTAAATGTTGCAATTGTACCAGCCTCCACCACATCCTCTGGCAGCTCATTCCATACACATACCATCCTCTGCATGAAAAAGTTGCCCCTCAGGTCTCTTTTATATCTTTCCCCTCTCACCCCTAAACCTATGCCCCCTAGTTCTGGACTCCCCGACCCCAGGGAAAAGACTTTGTCTATTTATCCTATCCATGCCCCTCTTAATTTTGTAAACCTCTATAAGGTCACCCCTCAGCCTCCAACGCTCCAGGGAAAACAGCCCCAACCTGTTCAGCCTCTCCCTATAGCTCCAATCCTCCAACCCTGGAATATCCTTGTAAATCTTTTCTGAACCCTTTCAAGTTTCACAAAATCTTTCTGATAGGAAGGAGACCAGAATTGCATGCAATATTCCAACAGTGGCCTAACCAATGCCCTGTACAGCTGTAACATGACCTCCCAACTCCTGTACTCAATACTCTGACCAATAAAGGAAAGCATACCAAATGCCTTCTTCACTGTCCTATCTACCTGCGACTCCACTTTCAAGCAGCTATGAACCTGCACTCCAAGGTCTTTTTGGTCAGCAACACTCCCTAGGACCTGACCATTACGTGTATAAGTTCTGCTAAGATTTGCTTTCCCAAAATGCAGCACCTCGCATTTATCTGAATTAAACTCCATCTGCCACTTCTCATCCCATTGGCCCATCTGATCCAGATCCTGTTGTAATCTGAGGTAACCCTCCTCACTGCCCACTCCACCTCCAATTTTGGTGTCATCTGCAACTTACTAACTGTACCTCTTTTGCTCGCATCCAATTCATTTATGTAAATGATCATTATCACTTCGCTGCTTGTGGAAGCCTGCTGTGTACAAACTAGGCAGAAGTGGGTAATGCAGATGCTAGAGATTAGATTCAAGATTAGAGTGGTCTGGAAAAGCACAGCAGGTCAGGCAGCATCCGACGAGCAGGAGAGTCGACATTTCGGGCCAAAGCCCTTCATCAGGAATGACTGTACAACCGGGTCATTGTGTTTTCCACAGTACGACTGTGGCTCCACTTCAGTAAGATATTGCATAAACTTTAAAGAGTAACCTGAGGTTCAAAATGGTGCTATATAACCCATGACCTGTCTTCTGTTCCTCCACTAGCACTGTGCTCCCGGTGATTGTATGATTTTAAGATTTTCATCCGTGATTTCTAATGTCTCCACGGCTTCTTTCCACTGTACCCAATCCAAGCCTACAGCCTATCAATTCTGGCCTCCTGATCATCCCTAACATTTTTTTTCCAAAAGAAAATTTTATGCATAAAACTTGTAAACTTATGGCAGAATTTGCAAGTAAATTCAATGTTTGCATATTCCTTTCCCCATCCCTGTTTTTGGAGAACACCTCCATTATTTACATGTGGGATAGTTTGCCAAAGAATCGATGTGACCTCTTCAGCCCCTCAGCTGCTGGCCTCCCTTCCATTCCACCTAGAGACCCTTCCTTCCAACTACCAACTGGATCATCAACCAACCAGGTCGTACCCAACACCAATTGTGTTTGCCCATCAACCATGCTGCCCCTTTCCCAATACAAAACCAGACCATTCCCTCTCCTTATCTGGAGCTCCACCTACCCCCACCTCCCATTCCTGAAAAGGGTTATACCCGAAACGTTGGTTTCTCCACCTCCTGATGCTGCCTGGCTTGCTGTGTTCTCATAGCCTCCTGTTTGTCTCCAAAGAACCGATAAAGGGCAGGTGGTCAGGTTTAAACATATCACATCGTAGTCTTAATGCTACATTAATGGAAGCAATCTTAAGGACCCTTTTAACAAGATTTTGTCACTTTAATGGAGCCTTTATCCTTTACAATTCCAGTCTGTGATTCTGCTCCGTATCCTCATGATGTTCACAAGTTGTACTGACGTGATGCATTCATGAAACCATCCTGGCCTGCCCCATAAGAACTGTTCAGGCTGGACAGCATTCTCCTGTTCTCATGTCATACTCACTACATTTGCGAAATTTAAATTGGTGCCCTCTTATTCTCGAATCTTATCAATTGACCTGGTGAGAAATGTAAGCTGATCAGGATGCAGGAGTGTGTTTGGCGGGGGGGGGGTGGTGGGAGGGGGTGGTGGGAGTAGAGTGTGATTATAGTAGAATTGTACAAATTGTACAGTGACCATCCAGTGCCATTGCTTTGGCAGAGCAGTCAGTGGCTGAGGTGGGAGCACTTTCAGTTTGGCAAAGTTTTCTCCTCCTGGAGGTTCTTGAGGAATTTCATACTCGTCACTTTTATATTCAGGAAGGTCATGTCAAAGTATCTATTGGAGGGTAAATCCTGAAGAAGGGTTACACCCGAAATGTTGACGTCTCCACCTCCTGATGCTGCCTGGCCTGCTGTGTTCTCCCAGCCTCCTGCTTGTCTACTCTGGGTAAATCCCACAGACAGCCAATGTCCAGAAGTTCAAATTTACAAAGGCAGCATGAATGATTAGCATACCTGCTCTGTCCCCATCATCCTTATGATTTTTATTCCCCGATGAGGCCTGTGATTTTTATTGCTCCACCATTGGCGACTGTGGCTTCAGTTGTCTTTACCCTCAGCTCTGAAGTTCCCTCCAATCTCTAGCTCTCTTTGTTCCTTTAAGTCCTTCCCTAAAACCTGCCTCTCTGACTGAGCAATGAGCCAGGTGACATCTGCTTACATGGCTCAGTGTCAGTTTGGTTTTGTAATATCCCTATGAAGCACCTTGAGACATTTATTATTTTAAAGATGCTTTGCAACTGCAAGTTGTTGTTGTAAATGCCAATCATTCTCTCTTTCTTTCACTTCGCAGTGCATCATTTGGTGCAAAGTTTTACCTTGTATGCACCTGTTGGCATAGCATAAATTTAAATATTCCACATAAAGCAAACTACATTTTTAATTCTCAGCTTTGCAACCTACGTTTCAGAAAAAAATATTATTATTGCTTTTAGAGCCCTAAGGGTATTAAAAACTTTAATTCCAACAAAGGCAGTAAGAAATATTGGGAACTGTGATAATGAAGTGTTCTTTCAAACCTTCTCCATTTGCAGTGCCGACTAAATTCACATTCTGCATGTGATGCTTTGTTGCTTTTTATCAAGCAATGGGCATAGACCCCTTGTACTAAAAGATGAGAAAATGCATTCTATTTTGAGACCTGCGTGGGCAGTATGGACTTTGATGTATTGAACTCCCCAGTGGCTCAGAGTAATGGTTGCTCTTACTCTGTGCAACCTATTCTCCACGCACTGTTGGGCTAATAACCATTACTTAATTTACATGCATTTTTGACACAGTACGGGCACTCCAAGGGGGAAGGAATAGCTGTGTACAGCACAACGACAGAAGCTATTTCTCACAGATGTCAAGTGTGATTTTTCTTTCTTTACATACAGAATAAGATCAAGTGGTTGCTTTTATTTTGACCTTCACTCCATTTGTTTTCTCTTTCCAAGTCTGCTGAAAGTAAGCCCTCTGAGCACAGGCAACTGATAGTGTGCAACTTGCGAGAACACTGCTGTGGAGTAGACCAGAACCCCACCCCCCCCCACCCCCCTCAAAATATTTTAAGGCATTAGCCTAGACCCTAACTTTTTCTTATTTTAAAGGCAAACATAAAGTGCTGTGTTCCAGATGCAATTCGACTGTTCACACTACTCAGTGTTAAGCAACAGTTTGTTCAAACACTATAGTTAAAATACACATGAAAGAAGAACTTAGATTAACAACTTAATTAGAAAATGTGACAGAATACTAGATACAGTAACTATGACTAATTAACTGTTCCAACATCACAACACCCCATAAACTGACCCCTTGGCAAAAAAGCAAATTCAGAAATCAGATTTTCTCACATGCAACACCTCAAGTAGGAAGACAAAGTCCAGCTTCTAGCTATAACAGAGAGAGGGGAAATAATAGCCTCTGCTTTTCCAGAACTCCATCAGCTTCTGCTGAGTCTAAAAGCTAAAAAGAAACTTGACATTCTGGTCTGTGAGAGCTGGCCACACCCATCCAGGCTGCTTCTATTGTTCCAACTTTAAAAATAACCCCCCAAAGCTTCATAAGCTGTTCACGTTACCATAGACTGCTGAGCACCTCTCATTCAAACATTCTTTTTAAGTACACCTCTTAAAGCCACAACATCGTCACAATGTGAATCACAACGAATGTGAAGGAGCTAAGGATGTTGTCGCTGTTTCTCAGATGGTCTCTTTTAGACACATCCTGATGAAGCTGCAATAGTTTACAGGGATGAGGGCTGGGACTGGCAACACTTGTATTTTGCTGGCTTTGTAGTGGGAAATACTATCAGAAGCTTTGCTTTGTCATTGATGTCCATGCCTTCACCCACCAAAGGCCCAAGCTCAGAAATACCTCCTTTCAGCTCCCCTATTTTAACTTCTCCCTTGTTAAAGATGCTCCTCAAAACTCAATGTGATTAAATCTTTTCAATACCAATACGATATGTGGATCAGTGTCAGATCCTGTCAGATAATACTCTTGTGATTTATGAATACAGAGAGGTGGTGGTGTAGTGGTCATGTCAGTGGATCTGTAGTCTGGAAACCTGGCTACTACAATGGGAACTGGGCTCAAATCCCATCAGGGCAGGTAGAAAAATTTGATTCTTTTTGATATATGTGTGGAGTTATAAAGCTGACTCCAACTTTAATGCCAACCATGTATGTAGTATTGATTGTGATTCAAAACCCATCTAGTTTGCAAATATTCTTGAGGGAAATCTGCTGTCTTCAATTGGTCAGTCCTACATGTGACTCCATCCCCACAGCAATGTGAGTGATTCTTGCTTTTCATGATAAATGCTGGTTTCCATGCTACCTACATCCCAGAATATATTTTTTAAAATGCTATATTCTTTGCTGCCTGTACATTTCAGGAATCGAATTGATTCTAATATATTGGGCACCGTATGATTCAACGTAATGGAAATATAATACAAATATCGATTTCTCACATGTGAAATTGGATACAATCTTGCTCTGCTCTGAACTTTCTAAATTGTCAATGAATAGATGCTGTAAAATATCACTCTGGCACTGGCCTCGTTCATTTATTACAGAGCGATTATTTATGTCTGGAATTTGGACAGGCTCTGTTGAAAGCCTTTTAATGAGAACTCCCGATGTGACAAACAAAATGGTCCCATTAACCAATCACTCTGTTAAACCAGTTCCATTAACACTGTCTATGCTAATCTAGTAACGTGACACATTAGAACCAATGGCATTAATCAATCTTTTACAGTAGGTTGCCACTTGTTGATGAGGATATATAAAGCTGATGGCAATGAGCTGCATGAAAATGGATCTTTCGTGCCCTGACAGTGAGCTCTCAAAATAATTTACTCAACAGCGCTGTTTCGTAAACTTTTATCACAAACGTTTATAGTAACATACTCAATTCATTTTTGGATGTGGGTGTCATTGATAAAGTTGATTTTTAACGACCGTTGCTGCTTTCCCTGAGTAAGTGGTGGTGGGGCTACGTTCTAGAAACTGTAGCAGGATTCAAACCCGGGTCCGTCGAACATGGCCTGGGTCCCTAGATTAACAATTCAGTGATAATATCGCTAGGCTGTCACCCAACTCTAAATGTGAATGTGGTGGAAGTAGTTCAGACAAGGTTTACTGGACCAACATCTGGAATGGGTGGGTTGCCTCATGAGGAACATTGGACAAGCTCGGCTTGTTTCTGCTGGAGTTTAGAAGAGTAAGAAATGACTTAATTGAAGTACGTAAGACCCTGAGGGAGCCTGACGGGATGGATGTAGAAAGGATGTTTCCTCTTGTGGAAAAATCTTAAACTAGGGGTCACCATTTAAAAATAAAATGTTGCCCATTTAAGATAAATGAAGAGAATTCTTGTTTCAACAAAGGGTCATACATCTTGGAACACGCTTCCTCAAAAGATGGTAGAATCAGAGTCTTGGCATACTTTTAAGGTGAAGATAGAAAAGCAAGGCATTTAAAAAGTAATCAGAGATAGGGGCAGTGTTGATTCAGACCTGCTTGATTGGCTTAGGTAAAGACATCTACATTTAGTACAACTCCTTTATTCAAAAGAGCTACCTTAATAGACACAACTCAGAGGTGGGGACTCTACCCACTGTGCCACAAGATCTCGACTACCCTGGATTAGTTAAGTGTTAATCAACCAGATAGAGCTCAGCAATTCTGTCAAGAATGACACATTAATAACATCTGCTGGGGCAAGTTTTCAAACTGCTATTGGAAAGATGTTGTTCAACTTGAAAGGGTGCAGAAAAGGTTTACAAGGATGTTGCTGTGGTCGGAGGGTTTGAACTATAGGGAGAGGTGGAATACGCTGGGACCTTTTTCCCTAGAGCATTAGATGCTGAGTGGTGACCTTGCAGAGATTTAAAAAATTCTGAGAGGCATGGACAGGATGAATAACCAAAACCTTTTTCCGAAGGTAGGGAAATCCCAACCTGGAGGGCATAGGTTTAAGGTGAGAGGGGAAAGATATAAAAAGGACCGAAAGGAGCAATGTTTTCACAGAGAGGATGGTGCGTATATGGATTGAGCTGCCAGAGGAAATGGTGGAGGCTGGTATAATTGCAGCATTTAAAAGACATCTGGATGGGTATATGAATAGGAAAGGTTTAGTGAGAGATACTGCTAAATGGGACTAGATTAATTTAGGATATCTGGTCGCATGGGCGAGTTGGTCCGAAGGATTTTTGTGCATGACTCTGTGATGCAAAGTCAGTAGAATGACCTTCTTCAGTTGGGGGGGCTGGGGGGGGTGGGGGGTGGGGTTCTGTGACACCCAGTGAACAAAGCTTTCATTATCTTCACCAACAACTTGGGTCAGGTGGAGTTTTTGACCTCCTCACTGTGTTTATTATGCTGGAAAGTACTCTTATGCTGTTAAATGCTGACTTGCCTGAAGCATATGATTTGCAGAAGCCCCATGTTTAACTGAGACAGGTTTTACAAACAAATATTACAATCATCGTAAAACCTGAAGGTATTTTGTTGTGCTGCAGAAAGAATGATAAATAATTTATTTGAATTACACTTGCTGTCTTTCTGCCACTGGCTACGACGGTGTTTAATCTGTGCTTTTTTACGGGAAAAGAAAATTTCTCAGCACACTGTGATCTAATGTCATGCTGAGAGTTTATTTGTATGCAGACTGCCTGATACTGATATAGAGAAAAGGAGTCACTACTCTTCTCATACACTCTGGCTGAGAAATTGGGGTGTACCCATTTTCTGGGGTGGAAGGGGAGGTCTGGAAGGCATGGGACGGTTGGGGAAAATTTGGGTCATCTGTGCCTAGATGTTGAGTTCTGAGGCACCCCCGTTAAAGAGCCTTTTGTCTACTTTCCATGAAGTCAGCTGACAGAGAAGCATAATTAAATAATTAAACAGTAAATTACAGGTTAAGACTCCTCTGCTGATAAAATCCTCATCATGCCTACATTGGGCTTGACTATTCCTACACACTAGGCAAAAGTGAGGACTGCAGATGCTGGAAACCAGAGTTTAGATCAAAGTGGTGCTGGATAAGCACAGCAGGTCAGGCAGCATCTGAGGAGCAGCAATTGACGTTTAGGGCAAAAGCCCTTCATCAGGAATAGATAAATCAATTATATTCCTATACACTCCTGGTTGGTCTCCCCACATGACCTGCATAAACCTGAGAGTATTCAAAACATTCTATCCTGTATATTAACATGTACCTGTCCCACCCCTGCATCATCACTGTGCTCACTTAATAGTCTGGCTCTCAGACAAACAACTCACTTTGTTTTTGAACCTTTCCATGGCTTTATCCCTCTCTTTCTCTGTATTCTCCTACGATTTTCCAACTCTTTGACATATCTGCATTCCTCTACTTCTGGCCTCTCCCATTGGTGGCTGCATCTTCAGTCACCAGGGTCACAAGTTCTGAAATTCCCAACCTACATGCTTTCGCCTTTCTGTGTCACTGCCCTCCTTTAAGAATTTCCAAAAGCCTACCTCTTTGATTACCTTTCTATAGTCTCACTTATTTTCCCTTTATGTGGCTCACTCTCATAATTTGTTTTGTAGTGCTGCTGTGCATCGAAAGTGCCATAATTGCTTCTGACTGTGACAATTGAGCTTCAGACTACAGGGAATTGAATTGAGGGAGATTGGTGAGTGGGAGTTTGCAATTGTAGGGAGCAGCTGGTTGGAAGTAGGGTAAGAAGGGATGGTTGATAATCTGCTCTTCCCAAATCCATTCAGGAGTCTTCCTGCTGCTTAGCACTCCATTGTGATTTCAGTACCTGGTGGGTAAAATCCTGAGAGAAAACAGGTTCCAGAGAAAAGATACCTTGGTCTGTTTGTTCAGTAAATCTCTCGACACTGCAGCGTGCAGACTCAATCTGCCTTCATTGGACAATGTTCTCAATCCAGCAATCAAAGCAGTGAACCTTCACTGCACTCTCCCTAAGGGCAACTATGTCCTTCCTCAGATCAGGAGACGAAAATTGTACGCAGAGTGACCTTATCAAAACCCTGGATAGTTACATGATTTCCTTGCTCTTTTGCCCCAACCTCCCTGCAAAAAAAGGAAAACAACTATTTCCTTTCAGCATTGCCTGCTGTCCTTCGTGTTACTTAGTGATTCGTGTCCAAAGGCACCCAAATCCCTCTGATTGTCAAACATACTAATCTCTCACCTTTCAGAAAATGTTCTGTTTTCCTATTCTTCCTATCAAAGTGGAGATTTCATGTTTCCCTTCATTATATTCTGTAACCACTTGGCCATTCACTCAACTTGTCAATCCTTCCGCAAGATCCTTTATGTAATAACTTTCAATCCCATCTAGTTTTATGGTGACAAAAACTTGGACACATTATATTTCATTCTCTCATCTCTGATGTTAATAGTAAATAGCTGAGGAACAGCCATCTGTATGGCATCTCACAGTAACCTGCTTATTTCGACACCCTTCTCTGTTTATTGGCCAATCCTCAATCTGTGCTGGGAAGTTCTTTCCAATCTAATAAGCCCTAGTCTCACATGATGACCTCAGGTGTACTACCTGATCAAATGTTTTTTGAAAAGCCAAAGGTACAACATATACTGCTTCTGTGGAGTGGATTTTATAGTGTTCCAGACCTCAGCACTCATTGTAGCTGCTGAAAATGCCTTTGTTTCATTCAGACATAGGGGCAGAAATAGGCCACTCAGCACATCCAGTCCACTTCAGTGAAGTCAAGGTTGATTTCATAATCTTCAACTCCACTTTCCTGCCTTATCCCCAGAAGCCATGATGCTCTTGATAATTAGAAATCTCTATGTCTGGCTCGAATATATTTAATGACCCAGCCTCCACATTCATCTGCGGTAAAGAATTCTATAGCTGCATAGAACATAGAACAGTGCAGCACAGTACAGGCCCTTCGGCCCTCAATGTTGTGCCTGACCTTTTATCTTACTCTAAGATCAGACTAACCTACGTACCCTTCATTGTACAATCTTCCATGTGCCTATCCAAGAGTCACGTAAATGTCCCTAATGTAACTGACTCTACTACCACTGCTGGTAGTGCATCCACGGGTTCCATTCTCTCTTTAACGAATCTAGCTCTGACAACTCCCCTAAACCTACTTTCAATAACCTTAAACTTATGTCCCCTTGTGATTGACATTTTCTCTGGCTATCTACTCTATCCATGACTTCCATCATTCTGTACACCTCTATCAAGTCATCTCTTGTTCTTCATTGCTTCAATGAGAAAAGCCCTAGCTCCCTCAACCCTTCTTCATAAGACATGCCCTCCAGGCGATGCAGCATCCTGGACAATCTCTTCTGCACCCTCTCTAAAGCTTCCATGTCTTTCCTTTAATGAGGCAACCAGAACAGAACACAATATTCCAAGTGTGTTCTAACCAGGGCTTTATAGAGGTGCAACATAATCTTGTGGCTCTTAAACTCAATTGCCCTGCTAATCAAAGCCAACACAACACATGCCTTCTTAACAACCTGGGTGGTAACTTTGAGGGATCTATGGATATGGATCCTATGATCCCTCTTTTCCTCCACACCACCAAGAATCGATTCTGCATTAAGTTTGACCTTCCAAAGTGAATCACTTCACACTTTTCCAGGTTGAACTCCATCTGACACTTATCAGCCCAGATCTGCATCCTACCAAAGTCCCATTGCGATCTACAACAGCCCTCCACACTATCCACCACTCCACCAACCTCCGTGTCATCGGTAAACATACTAACCCACCCTTCCACTCCCTCATCCAAGTCATTTATAGACATCTCAAAGAGCACTCTTCTCTGACAGAAGAAATTCCTCGTCATCTCTGTCTTAAATGGGTGTCTTCGTATTCGGAGATTATGCACTTTGATCCTCGACCCTCCTACAACCTTTCTGCATCTACCCTGCAGCTATGAATCTTAGATTGTAAAAACCTGAAATAACATCACAACTACTGGAATAAGTAATCTCGGGTCCATGCAATATCAATGACCATTCAGGAAAAAGTGCTGAAAAGGTGGGTTTTGTAGCCTTAACATCTTGTGCCATCCTGTTATCAGATCGCACACTGCTTTTCCATAAATGACAACTTTCATATTGCACTCTCCAATCTTACAGATGGCAATTTTATTTGTGTTGCCCAGAGACAGAGAACATAAGGCCAATCTGACAGCAACAATTATATGGGGATGGATGAATTTACAAGCAGTAGAATTCAAAAGGACTTCAAATATAAGATTCATTATTGTGATAAGATTCAATCAGGAAATAACAAATAAATGATTTTGTTCACAGAACAAGCTTTGAATGTTATGAACAAGCAAGTCAGCTTCAGGTTTGATTTTTATGCTTTTTTAACTCATGTTGGCTCCAAATTGTCAGGAGAAAAAGGCTATATGTGAATCGCTAAAATAGTGCAGACTCCAATGTCATCCAAGGTGTAATAAATAAAACAAAGAACTGCAGATGCTGGAGATCAGAAACAAAAATGGAAATTGCTGGAGAAACTCAACTGGCCTGGCAGTATCTGTGGGAAGAAAACAGAGTTAACATTTTAAGTTTCTGATGAAAACATCCATTAACTCGAAATTTCTCTCCACAGATGCTGCCAGACCTGCTGAGTTTCTCCAGCAATTTCTGTTTGTACTCCATCCATGGTTTAGCCTGACAGTGAAGTACTCTATTGTTGATTTGCTTTTGCTGCCATTTTAAATGTTTAAGTCTCCCCACACTGATTGGCTCATGGTCTAAGAGGACCGGCTGGGAAGAAGCTATGTAGTTTGCTTCATTGTTCAGCAGGTCGCTAAGGAGGTCCATGACAAGAGCAGCTCAGTGAACCTTCCAGTGGGGATGAGCAGTCTATCCTGCTTCAGTCTGTATCATCTCCTTTCAACAGAGTGGGTAAGATTGGCAACCCATTCATGAGCAATTATGCAGCGATTCCAAACCAGTTGGTTGAGCGTTGTGTATGACTGCACCAACACAACTATCCCTGATTTGCATGAGATGCTCCAGACCCCAAGAATTGATATTACTCTTACCTCTGAATCAGCCGGTTGTGTGTTGAAATCCCTAAACCGGTGATTTAAACCTAAATTCTTGGATGATACTTCAAGGCAGTCCTGAGAGAATGCTGCACTGGCAAACACTGCCGGGACAATGGTTCAAGAAGGCAGCTCTCTACCACCTTCTCAAGGGCAATTAAGGACGGGCAATAAAGGCTGGCCTAAGCAGAGATACTCACATCCTATGAGTGAGTTAAAAATCTGATGTTAAGCTGAGGCTACATCTGTCCTCTCAAGTGGATTGAAAAAAATTATTGGAAGATAGAAAATAGGAGCAGACGTAGGCTATCAGCCTCCTCTGACAATCAATGTGATCATGGCTGATCCTGGCATGAATATTTTGAAGAGCAAAGGTCATCTTTCTGGTACTTTGACCAGAGTTGATCCTGGACTGCTGATGGACATCAGCAGTACACGTTACGTATAAGATATGTTGTCACAACTTGCCAAGGCTCCTTAGTCACCATCTTTCAAACCCAATGTGATAACCATCTGGAAGGACAAGGACAACAGATGCATGGGAGCATTGTGGCCCATATGTTCTCCCACACACCATCCCAACTTTGAATTGTATTGCTGTTCCTTCACTGAGGTGGGGTGAACATTCTGGAACTCCATTCTGAACAGCACTGTGGGTGCTCCTACACACCAAATATTGTAGGGATTCAAGAAGACAACAATGTCCAGAGCAATTAGTGATGGTCAGAGTATTGAGTACAGGAGTTGGGAGGTCATGTTGCGGCTGTACAGGACATTAGTTAGGCCACTGTTAGAATATTGCGTGCAATTCTGGTCTCCTTCCTATCAAAAAGATGTTGTGAAACTTGAAAGGGTTCAGAAAAGATTTACAAGAATGTTGCCAGGGTTAGAGGATTGGAGCTATAGGGAGAGGCTCAACAGGCTGGGGCTGTTTTCCCTGGAGTGTTGGAGGCTGAGGGGTGACCTTATAGAGGTTTACAAAATTATGAAGGGCATGGATAGGGTAAATAGGCAAAGTCTTTTCCCTGGGGTTGGGGAGTCCAGAACTAAAGGGCATAGGTTTAGGGTGAGAGGGAAAGATATGAAAGAGACCTAAAGGGCAACTTTTTCACGCAGAGGGTGGTACATGTATGGAATCAGCTGCCAGAGGAAATGGTGGAGGCTAATACAATTGGAACATTTAAGAGGCATTTGGATAGATATATGCCCTACCTGCTTATCTTCCTTTCCACCTATCCACTCCACCCTACTCTCTGACCTATCACCTTCATCCCCACCCCCATTCACCCATTGTACTATTTGCTACCTTCCCCCACCCTCCTCCCTGACCTATCACCTCCATCCTTCCTCTCATTTATCTCTCCACTCTGCAGGCACTCTGCCTCTATTCCTGATGAAGGGCTTTTGCCCGAAACGTCGATGTTCCTGCTCCTCGGATGCTGCCTGAACTGCTGTGCTTTTCCAGCACCACTATAATCTAGAATCTGGTTTCCAGCATCTGCAGTCCTTGTTTTTACCTATGGGTATATGAATAGGAAGGGTTTGGAGGGATATGGGCTGGGTGCTGGCAGGTGCGACTAGATTGGATTGGGATATCTGGTCGGCATGGATGGGTTGGACCGAAGGGTCTGTTTCCATGCCGTACATCTCTATGACTCTATGACTCTAAATGCTGGCCCAGCCATTGATGCCAACAAGATTAAGAGCAATGTGACAAAAGACAGACCACTGGCTCTTTATCACACAACTCTTTGAATTAGAATTAGAATAGGGTTTATTGTCACATGAACTCTGAAAAGTTTACAAGTCACCATTTATGGTGCTATCTGAGGTACAAAGGTACTTATGTACAGATTCCTGAGTATAAATTCTGAGGAAAAACATTAGAAAATAAAGACATTAAAATTCCAGCATTACAGGTTGTCAAAAGTATAAAATCTTAGTAATAAATGAGAAAAATAAAGAGATAAATGGTTCAGAATAACAGTCTTTCCCTTTGTGAACCCTTGCTGTATTAAAACCGACTGCCACACTTCATACCTTACAGTGACTGTAATTTTGAATATTTAATTGGCTGTAATGTGCTTTAGGGTGTGAAAATGGTGACTCTCCAACTTTCCACTTTATATCTGTCCTAGCAATGGTATAATGTATAAAAACCTATCCTTTTATGCCAGGATCATTGATGAGTAATTGACACCACCACTGTCTCGTGTACATTGAAAATCAAAGTTAATCAAGTTTTTTTGAAAAAATAGAATTATGCATGTTCCCCTGCAAGTGATGTTCCGCAATATCAAAGTGTGGAAACATTAAATGCATTTAGCAAGTTAATGTGCCATTTTCCTCTGACAGCCCAATTGTCATTCAGTCACTGTTCATGAGGAAGCTCAAAAGCAGACTTCACTAACAAAGTAAGCATCAACATTAAATGTGTGTGTGTAAATTTGAATGAGCCTTGGTTACAATCTGAGGTTGGAATCACCCCATCCTAACAAGAGAGTACATATAAAATGATACTGATTGTATAGGTCTGGCAGAGGTGGATGTTTTACTCTGATGATATTCTAGTATCCTTCAAGTCAATTGCCGAGGCAAAATGTAAAGATCAAACTGCTCTTTTGGGTGACATTAGCTTTCATTTGCAATTGGCTTTTGATCTACCTTCTGATAGGGTGAGTGATAATATTGCTCTGTAACTTCTTCGATGCTTTCAAAGTTCAAGCATTCTGGTGTAGAATGGGAAAAACAAGTGTCCTTAGCTGGCAGATTTCCAGTTGAAAAGCCAAAATTGCAAGACTGCAGAAACTTGGAGTCATGTTTAATTTGCAGTGCTTTCGGAATTCCAATTGTTTAAATTGAGCCACAGCAGAGTTACAAAAACAATTTGCATTGTTTATAATGTAGCTGCTCCTGATACATGTCGGAGCATCAGAATACCAGGGTATGTGGGGGGATGGGGGGATGAAATCTGAATATCTTGAAAATTCACCTGTCTGATTTCCATTGGTCAGTGCAGAAACTGCATCCTCAACAAAATTTGGATTCACATTAAAGTTAACATTTAGCTTATTCCAAATGGACAATCA
Source organism: Chiloscyllium plagiosum (assembly GCF_037043375.1). Taxonomy (NCBI): domain Eukaryota; kingdom Metazoa; phylum Chordata; class Chondrichthyes; order Orectolobiformes; family Hemiscylliidae; genus Chiloscyllium; species Chiloscyllium plagiosum. Next base: position 15,103,833 of record NW_028270174.1, read on the forward strand.
CAGCCACCTAATGCCATGGTTTTTAGTGAGGTCCTGCTCTGTTTGACTCTGGTCCGAAATTGGAAGTAATTAGGAGAAAGTGAGGACTGCAGATGCTGGAGAGTCAGAGTCAAAAAGGGTGACGTTGGAAAAGCGCAGCAGGTCAGGCAGCATCCGAGGAGCAGGATAGTTGGACCGAAGGGTCTGCTTCCATACTGTACAGCTATGACTCTATGACCCTGTCAATATGAAGCTGTTTTCAAATTGTGTGCATTAAATCTGTAGCTGCAAGTCATCCCTAGCATAAAGGATTAATCTGTTCAAGGTACAGGAACCTGAACAGGCTAAAAACATGAGATACACAGAGTTTGTCCATTCTTTGGATCTGGGAGGACTTTCTGCTTGAGGTTCCACCTTTTCACGTGAAGCAGCTGATTCTTCCATCCCCACTGTGCTCATTCACCTACACTCATCCCCCAGCTCCTCATTCATGTTCACCCTCCAATTCCAGCTTCTCTCGAGCCTTTCTCCTCCCAGGATCACCTTCAGCCCTACAACCCTGAGTGTTCCTCTAATTCTGTTCACTTATACTGTCCCCACTTTACATCCAGTTCTGAAACGTTCTCCTTAAGCCCCTACACTTCTCCATTTCCTACCCATCTCTCAAAAGACACATATAAAACCTACTTGAAGGCTTAGGTTTTTAGTCACTTATCATGCTGTCTCCTGCTTCAGCTTGGTACCAGATTGAGTACCTTTGCGAGTGTGCTGCCATAAGACACTTATTTACTTCGGAGATGCCATATAAATGCACATTTGTTGTTGTGTTATTAAAGTTTATAAATGATAGAATGGCCACAAGTGATGAAGAATATAATGATGTAAATTGCACTGTCTGAGTTGGCCTAACATGTGACACGATCTCTCTTTTCGAGCTACAAAGGCTGTGTTTTTATGTATTCTGATTATTTGACAGCAACACCCCCTGCCTCCCCCTTCCACCATGGCACTTTAAAGGATCCCTCCTTGTCTGGATGCCTTTCTTCATGATGAAACAAATTCATATTTTAAAAGAAGCCAATTTAACTGGGCTTTCTTTAGTTAACAAAAGAGTGAGTTTATAATAATACAACATATATATATACATAGACCAAATAATAGGAAGTGAGTTAAAAGAAATGCTAGTCAGACTATCTCATTGGTTCATGGAGAGGATGGAGTGGAATGTTGATGGTTGAACAGTTAATTTTGGGATTCTGGGTTGCTTGAAATCTTTTTATCATGTTTCCTTTTGATAGTCACTCAGAGTGAGAGTCCTTCTTCTCTTATTTCCTTCTGATGGACTTGCTACCTGTTCGGCTTCCAACTCTGTTGGCTAGAGGGTCATTTTCAGTGCAGAGCGGGGATGACTAACGGGTAATTCTTCAACCACAACCATCATGGTTCACAAGTACTTAAGCCCAGGCTAGTACACTCGAATCCCAGTTCACTAGCGCACCATCTTCCATTAGCACACCTCCCACTGGTACTCGGAGATGAAGGTTGGTTTTTATTGCATTTTTTGGTATGTTCCTGGAAAGGGAAACAAAGTAATCTCTGAAAGAGATGGCTTTCTCTAGAGAGTGGTGGAGATAGTCAGCCACATCATGTTCTCTTCCTGCTCCATCTCTGAAGATTTTCTGACACTGTAGGAGTACAGGTCATTCTGCTATAATGCGCATGTCGTTAATGCAAATTCGCTATAACACGATTGACGATTTGGGGACACTGTTTCTAAAGTGCCAACTTTTACATTTTGAATTGGTTACAACACGATTCTGGCCCCATTAGTTTAAGTGGTGCTGCTATCACGTGATTTTCTTATAACACGGGAGAGCACGAGAAGGGAACTACTGCGTTATTGCAGAATCGACTGTACAACATTTCATGGGTTCCACATACACCTTTGCAAGTCAACCACTGAATTCACATCTGTCATCTTCCTTTTTGTCTGAAGCAGTCCTCTTTAAACCAGACAGATTTTGGAATTAAAATTTAATAAACGTCCTGCGCTACAAGCTTCTGTTCTAATGTCATGACAAAAACATGAATTCAGGAGCGTACTGTTTGTTTCTGAGATTCCCAATTACCCCAAATGTGAGTTCATAAATTTCCCTTCCAGGTATATACCAAAAAATGCAATATAAAATTCCTAAAGGACCAGTTCATGAACTGACATCAACCTCAGGATTGAGAACAGCTCCTGTTCCAGTTGCATATTCAAGTTACATCATACAGTTCCGAAGTAGTGACTGGGGGTGGGGGTTGGGGGTTGGGGGTTGTGGGTGTGTGCTTTATATGGATGCTTCTGCAGCCTCCAATATCAGAAAGAAAGATGTCACATTCTTTATGTCACTGTAATGGAAATTCAGTCATTAAATTGCAAGTCACTCATTAAGAGCTTAAAAGATAAGGAGGATCAGTGTGATAAGTATGTAAGTTAGCTCGCTGAGCTTGAACATTCATTTTCGGACTTTTTATCACCATACTAGGTAACATCATCTGTGAGAGTTCCTGGAGAAGCGCTGGTGGTATGATCAGTGTGACTCTGAGAAATTAAGTGGGATACCTTGCGTTAGTTCAAGACTAGGAGCATGCAGGTTTCATCTTTGGATTGAGGTTGGACATGGCAGATTTTTCTAATGTGTGCTCTATTCCAGAAAGCCAGTTGGTGAAGGTAGTACAGGAGCCAATATTTACATATTTCAATTTTTATTTATAGAGCTGCACATTACAGGCATACACCTGAAGAGTGACTGTTTGAAATACTCTCAACCAACCTGTTCAGGCACGTTACCATTCATGTCTGGGGCAGGTGGAACTTGAACACAGGCTTTCTGAACCAGAGTTAGGGGCACCACTACTGTGAGTCATTGTTGCATTCCCTGTCAATTTGTAGGGGCTCAAGATATTTTCAATATTCTCAAATCAACCTGTTTGGAGATGTTTTTACACACTCTGGAACAGGTGAGACTTGAATCCAGTACTCCTGGTCGAGAGGTAGGGATACTACTGAATGAACTATAAGAGCCTCGAAAGGAGGTCAGTTAATGCCCACCACTTACATACAATTAAACTCAATTACTGCACAATTAATTGTATGTAGTGTTTAACTGATATTTAGAATATATAACTATCTTGGGGGAGGTGCAGCAAATTATGAACGACCATTGGGAGGAATTCTGTATTAGTACAAATTAGAAAAAAAGGAATAATTTAATTTTAAATCCAATTAAGTACTTCTGGGTACTGCAATAATTAAAGTACTCTGAAGTATGGGTACTGCAGTAATTAAAGTAATTCTGAAGCATGAGTACTGTGGTAATTACAGTACTTCTGAAGCAGGGGTACTGCATTATTTAAAGTACTTCTGAAGCAATGGGTCCTGCTGTAATTAAAGTACTTCTGAAGCATGGGTGCTGCAGTAATTAATGTACTTCTGAAGCATGGATACTGTGGTAATTACAGTTCTTCTGAAGTATGGGTACTGCAGTAATTAAAGTACTTCTGAAGTATGGCTACTGCTGTAATTTAAATGCTTCTGGTATAATTAAAGTACTTCTGAAGTATGAGTACTGGTGTAATTAAAGTACTTCTGAAGCATGGGTATTGTGGTAATTAAAGTACTACTGAAGCAAGGGTACTGCTGTAATTAAAGCACTTCTGAAGCATGGGTACTGCAGTAATTACAGTACTTCTGAAGCATGGGTACTGTGGTAATTAAAATACTTCTGCAGCATGTGCACTGCGGTAATTAAAGTACCTCTGAAGCATGGGTGCTGCAGTAATTAAAGTACTTCTGAAGCGTGAGTACTGTGGTAATTAATGTACTTCTGAAGTATGGGTACTGCAGTAATTAAATTACTTCTGAAGCATGTGCACTGCTGTAATTAAAGTATCTCTGAAGCATGGGTACTGCAGTAATTAAAGTACTTCTGAAGCACGGGTACTGCAGTAATTAACGTACGTCTGAAGCATGGGTACTGCAATAATTAACGTACATCTGAAACATGGGTACTGCAGTAATTAAAGTACTTCTGAAGCATGTGCACTGCACTAATTAAAGTACCTCTGAAGCATGTGCACTGCAGTAATTAAAGTACCTCTGAAGCATGGGTACTGCAGTAATTACAGTACTTCTGAAGTATGGGTCCTGCTGTAATTAAAGTACTTCTGAAGCGTGAGTACTGTGGTAATTAAAGTACTTCTGAAGCATGGGTACTGCAGTAATTAACGTACATCTGAAGCATGGGTACTGCAGTAATTAAAGTACTTCTGAAGCATATGCACTGCAGTAATTAAAGTACCTCTGAAGCATGTGCACTGCAGTAATTAAAGTACCTCTGAAGCATGGGTACTGCAGTAATTACAGTACTTCTGAAGTATGGGTACTGCAGTAATTACAGTACTTCTGAAGCATGGGTACTGCAGTAATTAAAGTACTTCTGAAGCATGTGCACTGCAGTAATTAAAGTACCTCTGAAGCATGGGTACTGCAGTAATTAAAGTATTTCTGAAGCATGGGTACTGCAGTAATTAAACTACTTCTGAAGCATGTGCACTGCAGTAATTAAAGTACCTCTGAAGCATGGGCACTGCAGTAATTAACGTACTTCTGAAGCATGTGCACTGCAGTAATTAAAGTACCTCTGAAGCATGGGAACTACAGTAATTAAAGTACTTCTGAAGCATGTGCACTGCAGTAATTAAAGTACCTCTGAAGCATGGGAACTACAGTAATTAAAGTACTTCTGAAGCATGTGCACTGCAGTAATTAAAGTACCTCTGACGCATGGGTACTGCAGTAATTAACGTACTTCTGAAGCATGTGCACTGCAGTAATTAAAGTACCTCTGAAGCATGTGCACTGCAGTAATTAAAGTACTGCAGAAGCATGGGTACTGCTGTAATTAAAGTATTTCTGAAGTATTGGTGCTGCAGTAATTACAGCACCTCTGAAGTATGGGTATTGCGGTAATTAAAGTACTTCTGAAGCATGGGTACCATTGTGATTAAAACAGACTTGATTAGCCAAATATCATTATCTCCTTGGTTGGAGTCAATGGCAACAATGTTATAATTCAGTCAGATAAATATGCGGATCAGATATTCATCTTGGTTAGTATTGAATCAATGTCCATTTATATTCCAATGACTTAAATAGAATTGTGCATTGGGCCAGACCTCCATCGGATGTTATGATATTGTCAGCTTTAATCAATCTCACAAAGTGTGAGGTGAGCTCACTTTGACTTGTGTGGCAATATATAAGACACCCTCATGGGGCAGAAGGGGCGGGTCTCAGTCCAACCAAATCCTCATGAGAATGCCAAGAGCTCAGAGTCAGCGGATTCTTCTGAGGCAGAAACACTGCAGGGAGATTTTGCTTCACTGTCTGGGCACCCTCCAAGACACGGTCTTTAGTCTGGGCAAATTGCTTCCTTGAATAAGAGGATAAAACAATATAAAGCCAGTAAGACATGGAAATGAAGGTCCTACATTATGTAATATACAAGATGAGGTGGAGCAGTGTGTCACATATGCCAGTTTTACTGAGTTTGGAGGGGGCGCAGGTGGTCAGTTATTTCATTTGGCTAGATGGCTGGCGTTAAATACAGAGTGACATCAATGATGTGTGTTCGATTACCACACTGGCTGAGGTCATCATGAAGGTTCCATCTTCTCAAACTCAGCCCTTGCCTGGGACATGGCGAGCCTCAAGTTAAACTCGCCACCAGTTATTTCTCTCTCTCTAGTGAGAGAATGATCTTCTGGGATCACAGTGAGTTTACCATTAGCTGATTTCCTTTAGAGTTGTAGTACTGAACAACTCTAGTACTCCCACTGAACAAAACAGAAATCCAGAGAATGGGAAGGTGTTGGCTCTGTCTGAGATTAACTGCAGTCTGATTACTCTTAGGCAGATCTGGATGGCAATTAGGTTTTAAATGTGACCACCATGAATAGGCCCAGTGGTGGGTCGGTTGTTGTGCACAACAATAATATCCCTATCTCTGGACTTCAAGTCCCACCTGCCGCAAACTTGTATAATAACATCTCTGAACAGGTTGAGAACAAAATAGCTCAAATAAGTGATTGACTGACAAAAGTTTGCAATCAAAGATGCCAACAACATAACACATGACTGCACAAAGTTTCATTCTCATAAAACTGCAAATGTTGCTGGTTAAATGGAGAACTTTAGCAAAGATGTATTCCTGCAGTATGTCTTGGCTTGCACAGGCACTTCCTGCTTACATTAAGTCATTTCCTGTGGCACAAATTTTGAGTCACCATTTTCCATGACAACATTTCCAATGGATTATTCCTTCTTGGATTTGTTTATTCATACAAGTTGATGTAAACTTATCTGGAAAATTAATATTAATTACTCAATTTTAAAATTAGCTGGCTGGTGGGGCAGGGGCTGGTTTGGTTACGAATGGTTGGAATCATATGAAGCTTCCTCCTATTTAAATCAAACTCATCCTTTAGTTCCTCTTCAATGGGGTTAAAACCCAGGGAGAAAGAAATGGCCTGAGAACAGAGTATTTTCTTTGCGCCTTAAGAAAAATCATTTATCTATAAACATAGAAACAGTAAAGAATAAATGTTTCAATGTTTTACAAGATAATTTCCATTTGTTTATAGAATTATGTCTTTTGGAATCTTCACAAATCACCCTGTAATTGTTTCAAAGCCGGAACTTAAACTGGTGAGGTGACATCTGACTCAGGTGTTCTGTCAGCACGTGTGGAAGAAGGTGTGCAAGAAAAGTGATAGATTTGCTTTACTATCCGAGGGTGAGAAATGGAAAAAATAAATTGCGTCTGAACTGCACCTTTCACAGTCATGGAGTGTCCCAAAGCATTTTCCAGCCAATGGAGTATGTTTGAAGCATACTCAGTTATATTGCAGGAAACTCATCAGACAATTTACACAGAACAAGCCCCTATAAGTGACTATGCCAATAAACATCAATAATCACCAAGTGATCTCAGATTACAACAGGATCTTGATCAGATGGGCCAATGGGCTGAGAAGTGGCAGATGGAGTTTAATTCAGATAAATGCGAGGTGCTGTATTTGGGAAAGCAAATCTTAGCAGGACTTATACACCTTAATGGGAAGGTCCTCGGGACTGTTGCTGAACAAAGAGACCTTGGAGTGCAGGTTCATAGCTTCTTGAAAGTGGAGTCGCAGGTAGATAGGATAGTGAAGAAGGCGTTTGGTATAAGATTAGATTAGATTAGATTACTTTACAGTGTGGAAACAGGCCCTTCGGCCCAACAAGTCCACACCGACCCGCCGGAGCGCAACCCACCCATACATTTGCCCCTTACCTAACACTACGGGCAATTTAGCATGGCCAATTCACCTAACCTGCACATTTTTGGACTGTGGGAGGAAACCGGAGCACCCTGAGGAAACCCACGCAGACACGGGGAGAACGTGCAAACTCCACACAGTCAGTCACCTGAGGCAGGAACTGAACCCGGGTCTCTAGTGCTGTGAGGCAGCAGTGCTAACCACTGTGCCACCATGCCGCCTTGGTCAGAATATTGAGTACAGGAGTTGGGAGGTCATGTTGCGGCTGTACAGGACATTGGTTAGGCTGTTGGAATATTGTGTGCAGTTCTGGTCTCCTTCCTATCAGAAAGATTTTGTGAAACTTGAAAGGGTTCAGAAAAGATTTACAAGGATGTTGCCAGGGTTGGAGGATTTGAGCTATAGGGAGAGGCTGAACAGACTGGGGCTGTTTTCCTTGGACTGTCAGAGGCTGAGGGGTGACCTTATAGAGGTTTACAAAATTATGAGGGCATGGTTAGGGTAAATAGGCAAAGTCTTTTCCCTGGGGTTGGGGAGTCCAGAACTAGAGGGCATAGGTTTAGGATGAGAGAGAAAAGATATGAAAGAGACCTACGGGGCAACTTTTTCATGCAGAGGGTGGTACATGTATGGAATGAGCTGCCAGAGGAATTGGTGGAGGCTGGTACAATTGCAACATTTAAGAGGCATTTGGATGTGTATATGAATAGGAAGGGTTTGGAGGGATATGGGCCAGGTGCTGGCAGGTGGAACTAGATTGGGTTGGGATATCTGGTCGGCATGGACAGGTTGAACCGAAGAGTCATTTTCCATGCTGTAGATCTCTATGACTCGATGACTCTATGATCTGTTCTAGTGTTTATGGTTGAGGAATGAATGTTGCCCAGAGCACTGAGAGAACTCCCCCCCCCTTCCTCTTCAAATTGTGCCTTGGAGATGTTTATATCCACTTGAGAGGGCAGATGGGATCACAGTTTAATTTAAGAGTTCCACTTCTCCTTTTCTTCCCCTCCACACTGCTCTGAAATGTATCAGATGCTACAATTTGGTGCTGTCAACCTTTGACCTCACAATGCTCCCAGATGTCCCAGCTTTTCCTTACCACTCCTCAGGAATTTCTCTCAGATTTGGTGCTCATCATTCACCACATCCTGATTTCCCACTACTTATTGACTTAACGATCACCCCTATTCTTTCGGGTCCCTGATATCCTGGGATCCATCTTCCATAAATTCTTTGGACAATATTTCTCTGGAAGTTCATTGATGCCGAGTGAACTTCCCAGGGCTGTCAGTTCCTGGGGTTACTCTAAGCAGTGTGTCTGAATGCCATGATGGTCCTGCTTACCCCAAGACATCTTCTGAGTACTATGGTATCCAGAGCCTATTGCAATGCTCATGATTCAACCAGCACTCAGTCTTGATGGATCTATAATATTTACCATACAAATTGAATTAAGATCCTGCTTCTTAGAAAATCCTTGTGACTCACCATAACAGGGGAAAAAAATGTTTTTTAAATTCATTTTGCAGGTAATGAGTTTCACTTGCACAGCCAGCATTTATTGTCTATCCCTATTTATTCTTAAGAAGGTGGGGGTGAGCTGTTTTCTTGAACTGCTGTGGTCCGTGTGCTGTAAGTAGACCCACAAAGCCCTTAGGGAGGGAGATTCAGGATTGACCCAGCGACACCAAAGGAACAACAATATATTTCCATGTCAGAATGATGAGTGGCTTGGAGGAGAACTTGCAGACGGTAGTGTTCCCAAGTGTTTGGTGCCCTTGCCCTTCTAGATAGATGTGGGCCCTTCTAGATAGATGTGGTTGTGGGTTTGGAAGGTCCTGTCTGAGGATCTTTGGTGAATTCCTGCAGTGCACCTTCTAGGTGGTGACCACTGCTGAGTGCCAGTGGTGGAGGGAGTGGATATTTGTGGATGTGATGCTTTGTCCTGGATGGTGTCAAGCTTCTTGATGTTCCTGGAGCTGCATTCATCCAGGCAAGTGGGGAGTACTCCATCACACCTCTGACTTAGAAAAAGGAAATAACAACAGCATTAGATTTGTTAGCAATTTTATTCTGTAATTTGCCTCAGAGTGAACCTATTCAGATGTTGACCTCATTTGAAACAACTGAGCAATCACCTTAAAGTTCAATGCTTCATTTGTTAACTATAAAAGCTGCGATCTAAATCCCAGGTTACTCAGAAACAATTCCATAGGATCTTCGGTAAAATTTAGGTATGACAAACAGTGTATTTGCACACACCGAAATATACTTAACATTCCAAACTACAGACATGTGTGTGTGTGTGTGTGTGTGTGCACGTGTGTATTTGTGCGTGTGCGTGCGCGTGTATGTAATTGTTTCCTGGTGTGATGATATTGTATATCATCACACCAGGAAACCCAATGAAATATTCACTCAGCAGGAGTTGCTGATTATCGGTGTGATACTGGCACCTTTTATTTGGTGGAGCTATTGTGTATTGTTATGTGTGAAAGGAACTCAGACAAGACTTATGTTCAATAAATTCTAAAGCTACTCAGAATCTGCAAAGGTAGTCACTGTGTAAGTGCTGGAAAGTACCCGTGAGGGGATACCCTTTGTCATACACTCACAATTGTATCAAACTGATGCTGTCGCCTATCGATTTTCAATAGCGTGTTTGTGGTTATTCTCTGTTGATTTAGTTGTCAGGATTCCTCACCAAGAGGGAATCATAGTGGATAATGATCTGTGCTGATTTATAAAGCTGAATGACAATATTAAAAGGTGTAGCTGTAAACAGTGTGTTCCTGCAGCAGGCAGTCACCAGCCTGTGGTCCCTGTGGCTCAAGCCTTTGACTGAGTGTTGCCAATTACATTGGAATGCCAATGTCATAAATCTCAGTGACTGCACACTTTACCGCTGTGGGTCTGTAGAATAAATCCTGTTTGTACAGCCCACTAGTCCAGCTATTTGGGTGTAAGTCAGACATTATTCCTTACTTCAGGCAGGTAACTAGGACACTTGGGTTAATTGAGTGGATTGTACAGTTGATGCAGCACATTGAGTGCTTTCATATCACTGCAATGATTGCCACTAAGCTTAAATTGGGAAAGCAAGCTCAAGTTTTCCATCATTAGCCTTGTACTGCACAGGTTTTAAAGGGTCTCCTATTTTAAAAATATGTGGAGCTGACAAAGGTAAGGAGAAAAAAAAACATTGCTAACTGGATTCTTCTCTCTATGAGCTGGCACAGGGATAATAGACTGCTGTGCTGTGATTTATTGCCCACAGCTTGTTGCCCTTGAATAGCGTAGAGGACATTCCTTTAGCCATTTCTTATTTTAAAATGGAAGGTTTACCAGACTACTTCAGAGGGCATTAGGAGCCAGCATCATAGATGAGCCTGGAATTCCATGTGGACCAGCCTGAGACGGGTACTGACAGCTTCCCTTCCCCCTGAATGACATTAGTGTAAGAGTTTAGTTTTAAAAGGTGATTTAAAGTCATAGAGTTGTACAGCAAGGAAACAGACCCTTCCATCCAGCTTGTCCATGCCAACCAGATATGCTAAATGAATCTAGTCCCATTTGCCAGCACTTGGCTCATATTCCTCTAAACCCTTCCTATTCATGTACTTTTAAAATGTTGCAATTGTCCTTGTCTCCATCACTTCCTCTGGCAGCTTATTCCATACATGCACCACTTTCTGCATGAAAAAGTTGCCCCTTAGGTCCCTTTTATATGTTTCCCCTCTCACCCTAAACCTATGCCCTCTAGTTCTGGATTTCTTTACCCCAGGAAAAAGACCTTGGCTATTGAGCCTATCCATGTCCATCATGATTTTATAAAAGCAAATTATTGCGGATGCTGCATTCCGCAGAGATCATTCCCTCCAGGACAACCTCGCCCACTCCTCCATCACACCTAACACCTCCCCCATCATACACGGCACCTTCCCATGCAATCGCAGAAGGTACAACACCTGCCCCTTTACCTCTTCCATGCTCACCATCCAAGGCCCCAAACACTCATTTCAGATTAAGCAGCGTTTCAATTTGGTCTATTATATTTGTTGCTCCCAATGTGGTCTCCTCTATATTGGAGAGACAGAATGCTGACTGCGTGATCACTTTGCTGAGCACCTTCAGTCTGTACGCAATCAGGTCTCGGACTTTCCCGTGGCTTGCCACTTCACCACACAATCCTGCTCCCATGCCCACATGTCTGTCCTTGGCCTGCTGCAATGTTGCAGTGAAGCTCAACGCAAACTGAAGGAACAGCATCTCATCTTCCGACTCGACACGTTACAGCCTGTTGGTCTCAACATTGAATTCAACAACTTCAGATGATCATCCCATCTCGACCCCTCTGTTTTTGTTCTGCTCTGTAATTTTATTTTATTTATTTTTAAAAAAAATTTTCACTGTTCTGTACCTCTTATTTCTTGATTGTCTCTCTTTCTCTCGCTCCCCAGTCTCTCATCACCTTTTTCCTCTCCTTTTCCCCCTTTGCTACCCTTCTCCCCTGTTTTCCATTTTGCCTCTGCTTCACCCATCCCCCCCATCCCCCACATATTTTGTCACATAGCACAGGCTTCATCCTTGGTCATTCACAGCTCCTAATCTCCCTATAATCTCTCTATGCACTGTCATTATCACCTCTTTATTGTTACCTTTGTTTCTGGAGCCATGACTCACCTTCTCGCAGCCTAGTATAAATAGCTACCTATTTCTCCTTTTTTTAGCTTGACAAAGGGTCAGTTAGACTCGAAACATCAGCTCTTTTCTCTCCTTACAGATGCTGCCAGAGTTGCTGAGATTTACTATGATTTTATAAACTTCTATTACGTTTACAGCCTCTGAAGCTTCAGGGAAAACAGCCCCATCCTATTCAGCCCCGAACCAAAGCTCAAACCCTCCAATCCCTGAAATATTGTTGTAAATCTTTCCTGCGTCCCACGTCTTGTTGCATTTCTTTCTCCTCCATTCTGGTACTATGCTTTAAATAACCAGATTCACAGAAGAACAAAAGTAGACCATTCAGCCCAGTAAGCCTGCTTGCCCATTTGATTTGTTAGATCATGGCTGCACCACAATTCCATTCACCCAGCTTTGATCTATATCCTTTGGTAACCTTAGTTCACAAAAGTCTATCCATTTTCAGCTTGACATTCTTAATTAAAATACTTGGAGGAGACAGTTCCAGATTTCAACTACTCTTTCTGTGGAAGGGTGCATTCTGGTTATATCAAAATGGCCAAGTTTTAATTTTAAGTTTGTGCCCGTTAAATTGGTACTGCTCCATCAGAGGAAGTCATTTCTCTATAACTATCCTAAAATAGCTTTGTTAGATAACATCTCTCTGCATAACTTAACATTTCAAACTCATTATCATCTTGTTGAATCTGCATTGTATCAGTCTATCCTTCCTCCAGTGCGGTGCCAAATTCAGAGAATTCCTACAGTTTGGAAGCTGGCTATCTGGCCCATTGAGTTCACACTAACCCTCCAAAGAGCATTCCACCCAGCTCCAACTCCATATCTATAACTCTGCATCACCCATGGCTAATCCACCAAGCCTGCACATCCCTGGACAATTCCCCATGGCCAATCCACTTAATCTGCACATCCCTGGACTGTGGGAGGAAACTAGAGCACCTGGAGGAAAGCCACACAAATACAGGGAATATGTGCAAACTCCATGGGCGGCACGGTGGCACAGTGGTTAGCACTGCTGCCTCACAGCGCCAGAGACCCGGGTTCAATTCCCGCCTCAGGCGACTGACTGTGTGGAGTTTGCACGTTCTCCCCGTGTCTGTGTGGGTTTCCTCCGGGTGCTCCGGTTTCCTCCCACAGTCCAAAGATGTGCAGGTCAGGTGAATTAGCCCTGCTAAATTGCCCGTAGTGTTAGGTAAGGGGTAAACGTATGGGTGGGTTACGCTTCGGCGGGTCGGTGTGGACTTGTTGGGCCGAAGGGCCTGTTTCCACACTGTAATGTAATCTAATCTAATCTAATCTAATCCACACAGAGAGTCACCCAAGGGTGAAAGGCTTACGTCCGAAATTTTGATTCTCCTGCTCTTTTGATGCTGCCTTACCTGCTGTGTTTTTCCAGCACGATACTCTTGACTTTGATCTCCAGCATCTGGAGTCCTCACTTTCTCCTGGTTGATTTGAATCCAGTCCCTGGCGCAGTGAGGCAGCAGTGCTAACCAATGAGCCACTGTGCCACCCCTCATTCAGTTTTACAATTTGCTGATGATGGGTTTTTGAATTCACAGCAACGAGTTAATTAGTCAAGAGTGCCGTGCTGGAAAAGCACGCAGGTCAGGCAGCCTCTGAGGAGCAGGAGAATCTGGGCATAAAATTTTGGGCATAAGCCCTTCATTAGGACTGAGGCTTGTGTGCTGGGAGGCTGAGAGATAAATGGGAGGGGGATGGAGCTGTGGGGAAGGTAGCTATGAATGTGATAGGTTAATGAAGGTTTGGAGTGGAATGTGGTAGGTAGGAGGGTGGAGTGGACAAGTGGGAAGGAAGATGGACAGGTCAAGAGGGCGGTGTTGAATTGGAGGCTTGGGACTGGGATAATGTTTGGGGGAGGGGAATGGGTTGCAGGGCGGAAGATGAGGTGTTCTTCCTCCAGGCGTTGGGTGGTTCGGGTTTGACGATGGAGGAGGCCCAGGATCTGCATGTCTTTGGTGGGGTGAGAGAGGGAGTTAAAGTGTTTGGCCACGGGGTTGTGGGGTTGGTTGGTGTGGGTGTCTGAGAAATGTTGTCTGAAACGGTCCGCAAATTGGCATCCTGTCTCCCCGTTGTAAAGGAGACCACATCGGATGCAATGGGTGCAGTAGATGACGTGGGTGGAAGTATGTTTAGTGTGGAAGTCTGTGGTTTACTAGTGCATCAGACAGAAACACTGGACTAGAGCTGAAAATATGTTGCTGGAAAAGCGCAGCAGGTCAGGCAGCATCCAAGGAGCAGGAGAATCGACATTTCGGGCATGAGCCCTTCTTCCTGAAGAAGGGCTCATGACTGAAACGTCGATTCTCCTGCTCCTTGGATGCTGCCTGACCTGCTGCGCTTTTCCAGCAACACATTTTCAGCTCTGATCCCCAGCATCTGCAGTCCTCATTCCTGAAGAAGGGCTCATGCCCGAAATGTTGATTCTCCTGCTTCTTAGATGCTGCCTGACCTGCTGCGCTTTTCCAGCAACACATTTTCAGCTCTGATCCCCAGCATCTGCAGTGCTCACTTTCTCCTAGAAACACTGGACTAGCCTATTCCAATGTCTTACCATCACAACTTTTACCAAACTGAAAGTGATGTGTAAACAAAACAAATGTGATACGAAAAGCCTTTCTAACCCAGTGAGTAGTTAGGGAATAGTATACATTACCTGGAAATGTAGGGGAGGCAGGTTCAGTAGAGGCATTCAAGAGAGCAATGGGTGATTATTGAATCGAAATGGAGTGCAGGAACATGGAGGAAAGGCAGCAGGTTGAGCCCAGATAGTAGAGTTCATGCATGCACAATGCGCCCAATGGACACCTTCCTCCCTACAACAATTGGTGATTCTGTGATGTCTGCTTCACAGATTTTAAAAGCAGCAGTTACAAGTGCTGCTTCAACCGGATGTTCTCCTAATTGTAAATTATCTAATATTATAGGCCATTGCAAAATATGAAAATATTGAAAAACATGAGACATTCTTTTTGGCATAGAGTGCACTTGTAGGCAAAACTAAATTACATAGGGACTCCCTTGGGTATCCTGAAGCATTGCTTAACACAAATTTATGAGAGGGGCCCTTACAATTTGACAAATCACTTTCGATGTCCCAGAATCAACTGCATCCAGGGAGAATTTCATTGTCATGGATCTGAAGGAAGTAGAGATTAGAATGGCAATCAAGTACAGTTCTTCTTCAAGGTGAAAACACTGTAGATATATGCAGCTGGAGACACTCCTTATTCCTCAGCAACACAAACAACTCACTTGATCGCTCAGCTGCAAAGTGACAGGTCAAACTGTGGGATCTCCCTGTGCTTCCCTTCATTTCCTCATTATCTGTTTGCCTGAGTAATGTCTACATTCCCAGGATATAGCTCATGTTCCAACTAGCCCTGTGACTCCACTTTCCTTCCATCTCTGCTTCTACCTGAAGTTGGCTATATGTTAATCTCAAGAAAAATATCAAGAATAAAAGCAAGCATGCATTGAAACAAAACAATATGAGATGCAGTATAGTGAGCAGTTTGTATTTAGTGTAGTGTGACTATCCCTTCTGGTTTGAACCTCTAACCTTCCTTATTTTAGGTGTGTTAAGGCCATAAAAAATTGTTGTGGTTCTGTTCACCGAGCTGGGAATTTGTGTTGCAGACGTTTCGTCCCCTGTCTAGGTGACATCCTCAGTGCTTGGGAATATAGCATGATGAAGCAGTCAAGAAACAGTTTACAGCCAAGCAGTGGCAAGATTACTGAAATCTACAATTCCTGGCCCAAATCTATGCCTGTTTCTACAGAAATAATCAGTGGAATCTTTTTGGCTTAGTATCAGTTTCCTAGAGATTAATGGAGGGTCTGTCTCTCTCTGAGATCTCTCATTGTAACTTACCAAACTGCCTTATTAACTACCCACACTATTCCATGCACCCGATTCTAGCCCTGTGCTACAATTCGCCATTCCTAGAACAAATTACCACTCACCCAACATCCACGGAAAGACCAGCATCCCCAGCACCCATCCCTTCTTTAAAAGGCAACTGTGCACCCAAATGGGCATTAGCAATCAAGCTTTGCCCCTGACCGATGTAGCGATTGTAATGGGGTCAACCAGGTGGATATCAGAGAATATGAGTTCACTGACTAGGGGCTGTTAATTTGGTCGAGTCAGAGAGACTTGGCTGACTGATATAAACAGCACTGTCAAAGGTGGAGCTATTTTCAAAATTTTGTTTATTTGTTCCTAAGATAAGGGGGTGAAGCTCATAAAGCAAATATTTCTTGCCTATCTCAAACTGTACTCAAGAAGATACTGGTTTTTACATTACTTTATGTAACTGTACCAGTTATACACAAGAATCAGTGAAACAATAATGTAAGCTCTTTATTTGAGGCTAAGACTATTTGCAGATGACAATCATTGGAAGATAAGCATAGTATATCTTACTCCTTTATACTATGACTTCAGAACTGCCCCACAAGTCACAAGACCCGCACATCATATACTGTTGAAGTAGGTAATGATTAACAGCAGCTTAAAATAGGCCCCTAAAGGCGTACACACCACAATGGTGGTGAGCCACCTTGTTGAATCACTGCAGTCTGTTTGGTAGCGGTATGGTCACATAGCTTTAAGAAGAGCATCCAAGGATTTTGACTTTGCCACAATGAAGGAACAGTAATGCTTTGACAAAGTCAGGGTAGCGGGAGACATGTAGGAGAACATGTACCCCATGCTCCCATATACCGGCTGCCCTTGTGGTCAAGGCTGAAAGTGATATTGGAACAGCCTGCGTGAATTGTTGCTGCGTGTCTTGTCCATGGCGCACACATGCAGAGGGAGTGTGTGTGAATATTTAAAGGAAAATTCTCTGACTCAGCAGGAATGTTTGAGTCAGAGAAGCTGCATGGTGACTGGTACAGGATGTGGCATGGGAAATCTCCCTTTTGAGTTTGATTGTGAAGCACAAATTAGTGTGGGACCTCACTGTCATTGACCTGGCACAGCAAGTGGACACCTGTAATTCTCATTGTGCCCCTCCGCGTGAACGTCACTTTGATGAGCACAAGGATAACGCAAACATAATTCTCAAAATACCTTTCTAATCACACAAAGAATCTACGGAAAATTAAACTTTTTTGTCAACACTGATCTTCAGTGGAAGCAGTTAATGTAGACGGTGGTCTGAGTTTCAGATGTTTACATGGAATTACACATGTTTATGAGCATGATTTATAGATGTTTACAAGCTTTGATTATATTACCTATGCTTTAAATCCTCGTATTCTCAATTCATTCACTGGGTTCCACTTTAAACCCCTGGAAAGAGGCTCCCCATCTCCATGAATGGCCATCTGCAGGAAAAAGCCATCTCTAAATGTTGTCTACAAGCATTAAGCTAGAATATTTTGCCAGATAAAGCAATGTCTCCAGAAAGATGGGTCAAAGTTGATCTTTCAGTATGGTAAAAGTACGTCAACAAGGGAAACATGACACATCTGCTATACCATAAATAAATATAGTGACTGCCTCACACAGAGACAGACACCAGACTCAAAGATACTAATCTTTCTCAGGCCACATGCACTATTGAAGGGATAAGTCATTGTCATGAGTCAGATCTTTACATTTCTGCACCTGGAAATTGTCGTCAATGGTTAGCAAGGGTAGACAGGTGACAAGTACATTGCAAGACACAAAGTGGACAGTTCTCCAGACTTCATCTAATTGAAGTATAGAAAATGCTAAAGGGATTGACAGAATAGGTGGAGAGCATGTTGTTTAGAGTCTAAAATGAGAGGTCATAGTTTGAGGCTAAGGGGTTGGCAGATTTAAAACAGGGATGAGGAGGAATTGCAATTTCTCTCAATCGATTGTGAATCTGTGCAATTCACTCCCCCAGACTGCAGCAGACACTGAATAAATGTAAGGAGGAGATAGACAAATTTCTAAATTGTAATGGGTTAAAGGGCTATGGAGAATGTAGTTGAGACGAAGATGAGACTGGTTGTGATTGCATTAAATAGCGGAGAAGGTTTGAAGACCTGAATTGCCTACTCCTGCATTTAGTTCTTAAGTTCTTTTTCATTATGACCTCACCCCATTGGCATGGTCTTTTTTCCAACTCTCCCTCAAACCCAGTTAGATCTACTTGCTGCTGGTGGAGCGCAAAGAGAAGTCCGTAGCTTCCTCACAAATGGTAACAGCACAAAGCAGTTCAGTTCCTGCTGGTTCATAAAGAAACCGCAAAAGTACAATTCAGGCTCCTGATTTAACTCCAGCAGGGCTTGATTTGACTCTTGGTCAAGACAGAAGAGTCACTCTGGATTTGAAACGTTATCTCAGTTTCTCTCTCCACAGATGCTGCCAGTCTTGCTGAGTTTCTCCAGCATTTTCTGCATTTGTTTGAGTTTCCACTGGTTATTATTGGGGCGAGTATTCCTTCTTAAAAAAAAAACTTTATTATTGTTGTTTATTCAGAAGTCTGACTATAATAGCTAACTCTGCCCGGTACAATTACAAAGGATGGTTGGAACAGCCTGGGTAAGACACACAACTATTTGGCAACCAACTTTCAAGAAACAAAGTTACCTGTAATCCATCACTCCTAAAACGTACAGGATCTCGGAGGGAAAACGTTTTAAAACATAAAAACCACTGCATTTTGTAATTGGACAAAGGGACTGGGGAAATAACTGCTTTCCTAGAAGATCCATTGTTTCCCTTTTTTGTTATTCTGTCTAAATTTGTCTAATGCAAAAGATACAAGCTAAAAGCAAATGACAGTTGTTACAAAACTGATCATTCCTATGGACTTGCAGCAGATTTTGAGACATCTTCTTGTAGCATTTTTTCAAAACCTATCAACAGGGATATCGAATCAAAGAAATGCCATTCGGTCCATCGCTTCACACTGACCATTCCGCCTCGTAACCCTATAACCTTGCATTTCCCATAGCCAATCCACCTAACCTGTACATCTTTGGACTGCGGAAGGAAACCAGAGCACCCAGAGAAAACCCATACAGACATGGGGAGAATGTGCAAATTCCGCACAGACAGTTACCTGAAGGTGGAATTGAACCTAGGTGCCTGGGGCTGTGAGGAGGAGAAAGTGAGGACTGCAGATGCTAGAGAGTCAGAGTTGAAAAGTGTGGTGCTGGAAAAGCACAACAGGTTGATTCTCCTATTTCTTGGATGCTGCCTGATCTGCTGTGCGTTTCCAGCACCACACTTTTTGAGTCTCCCTGGTGCAGTCAGGCAGCATTGCTAACCGCTGAGCCACGGTGCTGCCATTCAATTTAATTTTACAGTTTGCCAATGATGGGTTTTTGAATTCACAAGAACTGAATCCCTACAGTATGGAAGCAGGCCATTCAGCTCATACCAACCCTCTAGGCAGTATCCCACCTAGACCTAAATCCACTTCACCTGCACTTCCTGGACATTGTGGGCAATTTAACATAAACAATCTACCTAACCTGCACATTTTTGGACTGTGAGAGAAAACCAGAGCACCCGGAGGAAACCCAAGCAGATACGGGGAGAATGCACAAATGCCACACAGACAGTCACCCGAGGGTGAAATCAAACTTGGGTCCCTGGTGCTGTGAGGCAGTAGCGCTAACTACTGAGCCACCATGCAGCCCAATATGGGCATATATGCGATATGGGTATTGCTGGCTTGGTCTTTTGAGATCTCTTTAAACAAATGCAGTCCTTTGGCAAAGGTGTACCTGCAGTGCTATGAGCAAAGGAGTTGAAGAAGTTTGACCCAGTGATATAATTCCAGGTTTGGACTATGCATCACTGGTGGGGTGAGTCAATATTTAGAGTGGTGGATGGGGTTGCCAATCAAGCAGGCTGCTTCGTCCTGGATAGTGTGGGGCTTCCTGAGTCTTATCGGAGTGGATTCATCCAGGCAAGTGGAGGGTATTCCATCACACGTGTCCATTTCGGACACGTCCCATGTCTCAGTGTATCACACTCAAAGACATTGCAATTCAGTTGCAGAGGTAGCATTATGCATATTGGTCACAGTGAATATGCAGTTTTGTGTCACTGATCTAAAAGAAAATCCAAGAATTTCTTTGAATTCTGACAAGAAAAATAGAGAGGTTATAAATTTCTTGGATAAATGGAATAGTGAAGCAGAGGGAATATAGGTACATGAATCTCTAAAATTAACAACACACGTGAAAAATCCACTTTTAAAAAAAAACCCAGCCCTCAAGTCTGTTTTTACAGCAACAGAGTTGAGAAGTTGTCCTAAATTTTTGAGCCATATTATATTGACCCTTGTAGACCACACTGACAGAACTGCATTCAGTTTTGTCCACCCTGATTGAAGAAGGCTGTGAAATAACTGGAGAGAGCAGATTTGTGAGGATGGTACCAGAAGTGTGAAGATATACCAATCAGGAGAGGCTGACCAAGTTGGACATCTGCTTTTCTTCAAAGAAGAACATGGACAGAAGTCCGAATAGAGGTTTTAAAATGATAAGTTTTGACCTGTCATAGTATCCTCACTTGCTGGGATGGACAGACCAGAAAAAGTCATCAATCAAAGAGGCAATTCAGAAGAAACTTCTTTACCCAAGGACAGTGAGAATAGGGGGCTCATTACCACAGGGATTAGTTGAAGTGAACACTATAGATGCATTTAATAGGGAACTAGACAAAAATGTTACAGAGAAGAGTGTAGAGGATTATGACAATAGAGTTAGATGTGGAACATTGGGAGGTGAACAGAGCTGAGCATTAAGATTGGCATGGACCTGGTGTGTTCTGTCATTCCCTCTGTTTGCCTGTTGCCTGCTATTTTTGGCTTGAACACTCACAACAATGATTTTCTGAAATGATGGGGCTGCATGTCATAAAAAAGCAACCAACATTATCATTTCCTATGTAAAGTGGGGAAGTTGACAGTCAATGCCAAAGACTCTTCACGTTTCATTCACTGACTGTTGGATATCCTTATGACTTGTCAATCATTATTACTTAGCTTCGATCCTTTATGTACTTAGCTTCTACCTAAACAAAAAAAAATCAGGGATAATGTGATGCAGCAATTCTATTTTCAAGCTAAAAATTCTTCTCAATGAATAGATTTGGATATTATTTCAGGAGGTAAGGTTTGGATTTCAGTTTCATCAAGGTAATCTTTTGAATTATATATTTTTTCAAGCTGTCTAACTGTAGCACTTAAAGGGTTTCAGGATTTCAGATTGCGATGACAGTTCCTGTCAGCAGCAGAGAACAGTGTCTAGGCAATTTGTACAAACTGCCAAAATAACCATTCAGAAATCAGCATTCTGAGGGACTGTTGGGATTTTACATTGTCAGAGCTCTGATATTAATTCTACAGTGCATTTGAGTCCAATAGCAATATTACAAATCCCATGGCTCGGTGCATTTATGCAGTTGTCTGTCCCCAGTGGCATCTTGCATTTTTCTAGCACCTTCAAGATCCTCCCAAGGTGCTTCAGTGTTATTACCCAATAGAAATGGACACTGCTTCAAAGTTGGGGACATTAAGACAAGTGATCACAAGTTCAGTGAAAGGGATTTTGGGGGCTTTTATGAGATTCTAGAGAGGAAATGAGAAGAAGAGACTGTGGAAGAAGAGGTTAGGACCGAGGTGAACAAAGACATCGCTGTCAATAATGATGATGTAATGGGCCACGTGAGAGATACCAGCGATTGAGAAACACATTGTTCATTCCATTTGGATTGTATGAATTCCTAAAGGTCAATAAAACTCAATAGAGATTCTGCATTGATCTTAGATAGACACAGATTTAACATGAGGTTTATTTCATGGAAGGGTGCTCAACATACATAACACTTCCATTTGCTGAGATTTCCATCACTTTCTATTCTTTCAGTAGGCCATTCAGCCCATCCAGTCTACTTTGCCAATGAATGAAATAAGGCTGATCTAATAATCCTTGACCCCATTTTTCTGCCTTTTCACGAAAACTTTATACATTACCGATCGAGATGAAGGAACTGAGGGCATTCTTGCTAAGTTTGCAGATGATGCAAAGATAGGTAGAGTGACATGTAGCATTGAGAAGGCAGGGAGGCTGCAGAAAGATTTATACAGGGTAGGAGAGTGGGCAAAGAAGTGGCAGATGGAGTACAACATGGGAAAATGTGAGGTCATGCACCTTGGAAGATGAATAGAGGCATGGACAATTTTCTAAATGGGGAGAAAATTCAGAAGTCTGAAGTGCAAAGAGACTTGGGAGTTTTAGTTCAGGTTTCTCTCAAGGTAAACTTGCAGATGGAATCAATAGTCAGGAAGGCAAATGCAATGATGGCATTTATTTCAAAAGTACTTACATATAAAAACAGGGAGGTACTTCTGAGGCTCTACAAGGCTCTGGTTAGGCCGCATTTGGAGTATTGTGCGCAGTTTTGGGCTCCATGTCTCAGGAAGGATATTCTAGTCCTGGAATGTGTTCAAAGGAGATTCACAAGAATGGTCCTAGGAATGAACAGTTTAACATATGAGGGACGTTTGAGGACTGTGGGGCTATACTCGATGGAGTTTAGAAGGATGAGTGGGCATCTAATTGAAGCATACAGAATACTGAATGGCCTGGACAGAACGGATGTTGGGAAGGTGTTTCCATTGGTTGGAGAGACTAGGACCCGAGGGCACAGACTTAGAGTAAAGGGAAGACATTTAGAACAGAGATAAGGAGAAACTTCTATAGCCAGAGAATGGTGAAACTGTGGAATTCACTGATACAGAAGGCTATGGAGGTCAGGTCATAGAATATATTTAAGACTGAGATAGACAATAGACAATAGGTGCAGGAGTAGGCCATTCTGCCCTTCGAGCCTGCACCACTATTCATTATGATCATGGCTGATCATCCTCAATCAGTATCCTGTTCCTCCTGCCTTATCTCCATAACCTTTGATTCCACTATCCTTGAGAGCTCTATCCAACCCTTTCTTAAACGAATCCAGAGACTGGGCCTCCACTGCCTTCTGGGGCAGAGCATTCCACACACCCACCACTCTCTGGGTGAAGAGGTTTCTCCTCATCTCTGTCCTAAATGGCCTATCCCTTATTTTTAAGATAGATAGGTTCTTGATTGTAAAGGAGATCAAGGGTCATGGGGTGAAAGTGGGAGATTAGGGTTGAGAAACTTAGCAGCCATGATTGAATGGCAGCGAAGACTTAATGGGCTGAATGGCCTAACTTCGGCTCCTACGTCTTATGGTCTTATAACCCTTGATTCCCTAATTACAAATCTATCACAGCCTCAAACATACTCAACAGAGCATGACAGCCCTCTGCAATAAAGAATTCCACAGATTCACGACACTCTAACAGAAGAATTTTCTCTTCATCTCTGTACTAGATGCGTTCTCCTTTGGGATGAGGGTGGGCAGAGATGAAGCTGTCCCTGAAATTACATTAGATTACATTACATTACAGTGTGGAAACAGGCCCTTCGGCCCAACAAGTCCACACCGACCCACCGAAGCGAAACCCACCCATACCCCTATATTTACCCCTTACCTAACACTACGGGCAATTTAGCATGGCCAATTCACCTGACCCTGCACATCTTTTTGGACTGTGGGAGGAAACCGGAGCACCCGGAGGAAACCCACGCAGACACGGGGAGAACGTGCAAACTCCACACGGTCAGTCGCCTGAGGCGGGAATTGAACCCGGATCTCAGGCGCTGTGAGGCAGCAGTGCTAACCACTGTGCCACCGTGCCGTTGTCTCATTCTTCAGTAATATTAGCATGTCATCATTTACCTGGCCTGAGGAAAAGTCTAAGTTCTTTAATGAAGCTCTGAATGTGGGTATCACTGGCAAGACTGACATTAAATGTCCATCTATGATTTATCTGAGAAAGTGTCCTTTTATGTCTTAACCCACTCGCGGTTTGACAGCTTAGAGAGACAGTCAAGACCCAACTATCGGAGTTGTATGCAAGCAGGCTGGGTAATTATGGCAAGTTTTCTTCTCATTTGGGTTTTTACATAAATCCCTCTTGATGTTTTGTTGTTGTTTTTCCTGATATTTTATTTTTACATTTATTGATGTTCTTTAAAGGCAATTCACCTTCCATGGTGGGATTTCAACTCTGGAAAGCGGAAGTGGTCAAGACAAAAACAAACCCTGCTCGTTGTTCATGTTCCACATAATTCTTCTTCCAACAAGTTAAAAATACATAAAATGTGACACTGTCAGGTTGGAGTCTGAACCCATTCATTTTACTAAATGCAATGTGACATGTTTTCATGTTGTGCCTGTGAAGCAAACAGGTGAGTTCAATAAATAGCTGAAAGAATGACATGAATGTCAGAAGTGATTGATGGCTGCATGCATTAGGTTCTGGAAGGGTCCGTCTATCTGAGTGACAGTTTCAGGCTTTCTCTTATACTTAGCTGCTAGCAAAATTGCATTTCTATGCAGTTTTAGGCATTATTCAGTAATCATTAACAGACAATTTGTCGAGTGAAAACTTTTAAAATTTTGAAACAAAGAAAGGTGAATTCAACAGCAATGAATGCATATTAATTGGGCCTTAACAATGGTAGTGCTGAAGCTTGCATGAACACACTGGTTGTGGCCTCATCATGAGGACATTATTTCAATGGAAATCAATATCACCAGATTTTTATTTTGCAAATGATGTTAAAAGGGTGACTTGTCTTTCATTATTTGAAATAATTGAATGGCCTCTTCCCTCAACTGCAAGATTAAATCAGATTGCTCATTTTAAAAGGCTAATAGGATGTTCATGAATGGAGTGCACCATTTTGTGTAGCTGCCAACTCCTGGAATCCAGGATGAATCTTGCAGTGTTGAACATTATACCAGACTGTGGCTGTGCAATTAATTCCTTAAATCTCTCCACCTCTTTACTTCTTTCTCTGCTCCTTAAAGATTATCACTCTGAGCTCAGCCTTCAGTCCAAATATCCTCAGTAATACGGTGTCCTTGTTAATGTTCCTGTCAAGGACCTTGGAATAGATTACTATACAAGTGCAAAGTGTGTATAATTGTTGGAAATTGCATGGTGGCTAGTTCTGAACCAAATCTGATTTCCCAGTATTATCACGTGTTGAAAATGCTGCAATCTCAGTGTGGGAAATAATGGGTTGTGGTTGCCCAGTATCACTTCTAGGGTGGCACAATGGCTCAGTGATTAGCACTGCTGCATCACAGCACCAGGGTTCGACTTCACTGTCTGTTTGGAGTTTGTATATTCTCCCCGGGTCTGTGTGAGTTTCTTCTGGGTGCTCCAGTTTCCTCCCACAGTCCAAAGGTGTGCAGGTTGGGTGTATTGGTTATGATAAATTGCCCATAATGTCCAGGGGTGTGCAGGTTAGATGGATTTGCCACGGGAAATGCAGGATTAAAGAAATAGAGTGGAATGCTCTTCAGAGGGTCAATGTGGACTTGATGGGCCAAATAGCCTGCTTCCACACTGTTGGGATTCTATGATCTCTCTGTTGAATGACAGATGGGTAGGATCCTTAAAGATGCATGGGCTTCTACACCAAAGATATATCTTTCTTTTATTGAGAAAAGGACTGAGGGCCAAATGTTGCTCTGGTTCCACCTGGCTCTCTGAAGGCCTTTCAGATACAAACCAAGGATGTGGCTCTAACTATTTCAGGTGGAGTTCTCAATGATTTAGCTATTCAATATTCCTTCAAGAGACTGTGTCAGGAATCTGAAAGACTATCAATTTCTAATAGATTTTCCATAATGTATTTTAAAACTCCTTGCATATTTTAATATTTCTTGCTGGTTGACAGTCTTTTAGTGTTTCCTCAATCTTCTCTAAGGCAAATTTAAGAAGATTAGTGAGCTGCTCAGAGTCATTTGTCAACATCACTCTGAAATGGTCATGTGAAGGTGGTTAACAATGACTCAGCAATTAGATGCTCATCGACAGTCAGCAGCATCCTGATAGGGGAGCAGTGGATGACTGGACTTGTCATAATACTCCTGAGGCTGAGCTGGCGAAATGATACGTCAGCATAAAATGGGCAGGTGAAGATTTAGATAAATGAGTTCGGTGCTTTACTGGGGAACTTCAAAGCTTCTCAGCAAATGGGGAGAGCAACCAAGAAGGCAATGTTCACATTTGGGGTTCACAAACAATAAAAGGCTGAGACTCACTGTGGACAAGTGACCGTTGTTGACTTCCAGTATGTGATGAGGATGAAATTGTCTGCAAGTGCTCTTGGAGTCGGTGGGGTAAGTGCCAGTTCACCCAATGCCCCTTGCCACTGCTCCAGCATCGGATTGTGAGATTAGATTAGATTCCCTACAGTGTGGGAACAGGTCATTTGGCCCAACAAGTCCACACCGACCCTCCAAAGTGTAACCAACTCAGACTCATTCCCCCTATTTACCCTTAACAATAATGCACCTAACACTATGGGGCAATTTTGCATCGCCAGTTCACCTGACCTGCACATCTTTGGATTGTGGGAGGAAACCGGAATACCCGGTCGAAACCCGCACAGACACGGGGAGAATGTGCAAACTCCACACAGGCAGTCGCCCGAGGCTGGAATTGAACCCGGGTTCCTCGTGCTGTGAGACAGCAATGCTAGCCACTGAGCCACTGTGCCACCCATCAGATTGTACATTTGTATGAAAGTTCCTGGCACTGGAGAGTTCCTTTCTTGTCTGGGACTGTGCAGGTGCCTGGTCTCCAGAAGTCTTCCACTGCCTCAGTCAGCTGCAGAGATGTGGCATTCACCAACAAATTCTCCCAACTCTATTCCGGATAATGCACCTGTTGAGGTGTTCAGATCTGATGTGTGCTGGTGGCAGCCTTTCCAGACTTCCTTTGAAACATCCATGTCCTCTTCCTCAGAGACAGGTTAGATGGTTAGATTCCCTACAGTGTGGAAACAGGCCCTTCAGCCCAACTAGTCCACACTGACCCTCTGAAGAGCAACCCACCCCCCTCTGACTAAATCACCTAACACTATGGGCAATTTAGTATTCCCAATTCACCTGATCTGCACATCTTTGGATTGTGGGAGGTAACCGGAGCATCCAGAGGAAACCAACGCCATCACAGGGAGAATGTGCAAACTCCACACAGACAGTCGCCTGAGGCTGGAATTGAACCCGGGTCCCTGGTGCTGTGAGGCAGCAGTGCTAACCACTGAGCCACCATGCCACAGAGGAACAGATGTGCTGCAGTGCCATCCTTGAGAGCATGGAGACAGTGGGCATTCTGTTGGTACCTGCAGGAGACAAAAAAAAAGACATTGCGACTAAAGGGTAGAATTTGTGGAATCATAACAAGACATGTACAGTCGGGAACAATGAACAATGCAGCTTAGTCAGTCACTGGGACATGAAAGTTTCAGCACATCTGTAGGACTGGTCTTCATCCTTATCGGGCAAGAGCCAAGATCCTCTGCTCTTGGGGGTAAGGAGCTGGATGTTGGGCATCTCAGCACCCATCCTAACTCCTTTTACCCTGACTGTGATCTATTTACTCCTGGAATGAGAGAAGACATGAGATTGAGTGAGATGAAAGTGGCTGGTGATGAAAATAGAGATGGTGCATGAGCAGACAGTGCAGAGGCATTCAGGACTAGTAGGAGGGAGGGGGAGGGAGTGTGCAGGTGAGGGGAGTGAGTTACAGATGATGTTGTGGGCAACAGTGAGAGTAGTAAAATGTCAACCTTGGTGGGAGATGGCTGCAGGAGCAGAGGTGGAGTGATTGTGAGGTGCCAGCTTAAGATGGTGGCCTGTAGAGTGATGAACATCATTGACCTTTTTGATTTTGGCATTGCTGCACGATCCTCTGGATAGATGTGACCACATTGGCATGGGACCAGGCTGGCAGAGAAGATAACATTCTTCTTCTGCATTACTGTAGCCACTAGGATTGTTGCCCAGTCATGGAATCTGAGGTTGATGTTTGGTCTTTGATTTTGTAAGTGTGGGCTGGTTGAGTGCCCTTTCTACTCCACCTATCACAGACAGCTAGAGGAATATCTTATTTGATTTGATCAGGAAATCATTGGGACAGATCGACTGTGTACCTGGCATCGCATTTAGACCAAAACAACAATTGTTCCCTTTTTGTTTTAGGTCCCCAATGTAAGAACCATGCACTGTCAGCACAAGTATAACACTACTATAGCTAAAGTCAAGGAAGGTGTTCTCCGCTGCATCAAACCAGCTCAGCCCCTGTCCATTTTCCATGCCAACTGCCCTCTGAGAGGTACTACCAATCTAAGGAAGTGAAATTAAGGGTGAATATTTGAACTGCGTAGCCAAGAACTAAAGCAACATAATTCCAATAGTCTCACAGACTATTTCCACACATCAGGCTTCAATTAGAATCAGCATTAGGTTTATTGTCACATGTACTTTGAGTACAGAAGTATAGGAATACAGTGAAAAGTGTACAAAATCACCATTCCTGGCATCATCTTAGATATAAAGGCACCTAGGTACAAAATCTTTAAGTACAGAAAAAGGTTCCTACCTCTTCCTTTTGAGAAACACTCAGGAACCCCTCAAAGCAGTCCAGTTAAGGAGCACTGAACCAGTTTCTTTCTTGATGCTTCACTGTATTTGTTCTCTGTGTCAACTGTACATCCAGCTGGTTGCTTTAGGTGGCTTTGATATCTTTTGTAGCTGCAGGGCTAGTGGAAGTGTTATTAGAGGAGTTCACACAAGTCCCTGGAGACTGAAGGTAGAAGATGCTGGACCTTGACAAGGAGTTCAGTGGAGCTTGAAGCCTTTCAGTTCTAGGCTTGAACTGACAATATCCCCGACATTTCACAGTTTGCCACGCATCACTGCAGCATGAATGTCAAAAATCCCTTGATGCCAAGAGAGGGGCATTTATTGTCTCGTTTAAATAAAGAACTGCACATAAGGTTTTGCCAAGCTAGAATTGCTGATGATACAAACTATCGACTGTCTAAATTGACTCTGCAGTCTCTCCATCTCATTGGGAAGATGAAAGGGAACCAAAAGGGGTGTATTCCCTTAATGAGCAGTTATAGCATGACCAATGGACAGAGCATCATGTCGGTTGATGTTCAGCATTTTGGCAGCAGCTTTTGTCCTGTACTGGCCAGTCATTCCTTCATATTCAAAGAATCATGACAAACTAGACTTTGCTGCTGATAAGGGCTACCCTCTCTACATATGATTTCTAAATCTCCTCTGTCAGCATGACCATACCTGAACAGTACTGGTTGGTCTAGCTGGGAAGAAATGTTTGAGCTTTCCATAGATTAAGACAGTAACTAGTTTATTACATATTAAGAAGCTACATACAACTTTGTGGATATGTGATTAACTCTGCTGAGGCCATAATACCTCTTCCCAGGTCATGTGTTCTCTCACATTATGAGGGGTGCTTTATTCAAACACTCCCAGACATTAATGCTTACAATGCAAATAATGCACAATAGGAGCTACGCTGTGACCAGAAATATCAAAAAGCAAGCAAAACAGTAGTTCCTCTGCCTGAATGGCTGGGGAAGAAACTATAGTACGCACTGGGGTGTGTCTTAAAATTTATAATCTTGATTGCTTGCAGTGGGAAAATATAAAAACAAGGTACTGCAGATGTTCGAAATCTGAAACAAACAGAGATACTCAACAGGTCTGACAGCATCTGTGGAGACAGAAACAGTTAATGTTTTGAGTTCAATATGAGTCTTCTTCAGAACCCGACGGCATTTGGAAAATCTGATTCACTTGGACTCATCTCATTTGAAGTTACACTTTTCAGTAAAGCAATGGCAGTTTTAAGTGGAAACTTCCTATTATTTTTACAAGATTCTTCTGTTTACTATTTCAGTGGTGATGGGACTCAGCTTGACTTAATTACGTTAATCCTTCCATCAGAGTGGGCAAAAGGAATGCGTTAAGTATTTGCAGGAAATTATTCACATCATATTTCCAAGGCTAATCTGATGATAATCAACTGAGAGATGAATGTTTTTGAACTGTTTTGAAATCACAGCACTGGCTAGATTAACACTGACATTCGCTTTTATGCTGACACAATCCCCTAAGGTAAACAGCCATCATCCCTCTCATTAATGTCTTAACCAAATTATATGCTATTTTCAGGGAGGTTGCAGGAGTTAATCAAATATTTATGGCACAATTTCACTTTCATCCAATCCATTTTCCTGAGCTATTAATGTGTCACTGTCATCGAAATGTGTAACCCAATATCTCTGCCACCATTTAATTACCAATCAAACTGCAATGCCGCTGTTAAATTAGCCTTGAATTCCATCGCTGTGACATGCCAAAGTTCTGACCTCATGTTTTACAGTGTTTGTCCCTTGCCCCCATCTGATAACAATGCTGATATTTGCTCCCACCAGCAGCCACCACTCGATGTTATTTGCCGAGTTTGATCTGTATTTAGAGATTATCACTCAAGCCTAGAGCCATGCAGCTGACATTGGAGTACATTTCCTCTGGGCTGCAAAATACTGATCGTCTCATTAATGCAGGTGTAGGCTATCAGGTGGCAGATGGAAATGAAACTATTGGAAGCCTGTAACTCACTCACATAATATTATAACAGAGGCAAATAGAGGAGCAATAAAGAGGAATTCAACCCTAGGCTGAGCAAATACAGAAGACAAGACAGTGGAGAGGACACCGTCTTTCTCCAGCCATATTCTGCCTTGTGTACAGCCCTTAGGCAAGTACTTCTCACAATGCCATACTGAACAATGTTTTCTCTAAACTGTGTGTGACTGCACAGCAGCCCAGAAGCTGGGATGCAAGGAGACACAGTGGTTGTCCCTTTAAGATGCTTTTGCAATCTTAAAGGAGTTGTGCAACTAAGCAGTCACACGTGTGGATGGTGAAAGAGTGTGTGTACTGTATTGGTTGAGGAACCATCTTTCAAATGAAACTTTAAACCTCTCTGTCCTCTCGATTAGATGTAAAATGGCTTATGGCATAATTTCACATAACAGCAGGGATTTTCTGCAATATCTTGGCTAATATTTATGATTCAGTGGAAATCCTGATACAGGTCATTGTCTCATTGAATCTGATGAAGATTCATATTGAACTCGAAACATTAACTCTGGTTCTCTCTTTTCAAATGGTGCTAAGCCTGTTGTGTTTCTCCAGCACTTAATGTGTTTATTTCAAGATTTCCCGCATCGCAGTACTTTACTTTATCATCTCATTAATGTGTTTGGGAGCTTCCTGTGTGCAAATTGGCTGCCACATCTCCCAAATCATAACAGTGACCTCACTTCAAACAATACATCCTTGGAAGTACGTTCCCCCGAGAGAGATAAGTTTCATTCCATTTTATATGCATTAAATTAGAACATAAGTCCACTAACAGTCTTTACAGATATTAATGCAGGCTGAACTTAACTTGAAAATTTACAAACTGAGATATTGTGAATGGTTATCTGATATCCCAAAAAGAATGTTAGGTAATGTTAAAATAATATTCGCCTTGAAATACTTGCTCCAATTCATATGTCATTCAGCTTCATTATAAGTGGGAGAAGTAGGTGCTTTGTTTATTGATATAAGGAGGGGAGATTGAATAACTTACCTCTCCTTCCACCCCAACAGCCTCCAGAATCTTCATCCTCAGCTATTTACATCATCTCCTGCATGTCAGAACCACCAAATACCCCTTCCCCTAACTTCCATACATTACAGATAATGATGCAGTGCTATAGGTCCAGAAATCCATTGGGCTCTTGAAACACCTGAACCCCTGTTTGATTGAAAGCTCCAGATGTCTGATCCCTGCTACTCACAATTTCACAGTGTCTGGTTACACAAGCTTTAGAGGTTTCAAATGCTCTGTACTTCCATCTGTTAGAATTGTAAAGCATTTGGATGTTTAACACTATTGGGCTGTAGTGAAAATGAGTTATTTAAACAAACTGGAATGACTTTTAAAAACTTATTTTTACACATCAACTGTTGCAGTTGGGTTCATTACTTCTATAATGAGTGAACAGACATGGGAATGTCTTAGTCTTAGTCTGGGTATGAGGGACCATGGAAGGGAGTGTGAGGGTGAAAAGGTATAATGGCACATGAGGGGTCAAGGGGATGGTTTATGAGGACGTAGCTTCACAGGGGCCTTGGGGAGCATAGCTGGAGAGTCTTTCTGTTTTTATTGTTACTCTGTCTAGTCACACAGCACTGAGGTGATCCTCTTGCAGATGAAAAACAACCAGTAACACCTATCTACATGGTGCATACTGGTTGAACTTGCTTTGTGTACCTCAGAACAATGCTCCAGTAAAACCAAGATGTTCATTTCCAGGTAATATTTCATTTTTTACTGTCTTTTTCTCTCTGCAATATGGCACTGCCGCCACCATATTTCCACAGTCAGCTGACCCATTTGTAATTGTCTCCCCAGCAATGAAGAGCCCCAACAAAAACAGAAATCGCCAGAAAACAAAAGCTCAGCAGGTCTGGCAATATCTGTGGAGAGAGAAATCAGAGTTAATGTTTCGGGTTGAATGACCGTTCCTCAGAATGGAGATCCCCACCTTGTGGGCACTTTCTGCTTAGGCAGGTGACTGAGCTGGGATATTTCCAGACCCCTGCTACATCCCTAGAAAGTGAAATTATGGCCCATTAAAACTGTTCCTGTCACGAATGCAGCCTGACCTACTGGGTTTTTACAGCTTTTCTTGCCTTTACTACAGATTGAGTGGTTTACCGGGGTTAAAACATTTCCATTAAAAAATGGACTATCCCTTTTATAAAAAGGGTACAACAAGTCATATCTCAAAAATGGAAGTGATTGACAAATTTTGAACATTGGTGTCCATCAAAAGAATGCTCCAGTCAATTAGATGCAAGGGTTCTTAATCAAAGAACAGATTTTGGCCGACTAAACATTCCCACGGAAAGCACATGATGATTTGTCAACACATCAATCAGCTATAAATCTAGTTATCATCACCATGACTGGCCACTCTGACTCTTTTCCAGATGTCAGAAACCAACATTTATCATTGTGTCTGTTTTTCCCTTGAAATATTTGTGGAGTTAATTAGTTAGGCATCAAGGCACCAATGTGAGCTGGCATAGGCTCATATGCAATCATGTTTTATTGCAGCAGGAGCCTTAAGACTATAACCATAAGATCCTAAAATATTGTTTGAAAAATGTCAAGGCAGCTTTTAATCTTCTCATTGACTCTTCATGTTTTGAATGTACCAGATGGAGACAGGGCTAATAAGTCCAGCCTGTTTAAGTTGTCCCTAACAACCAGCTACCAGGAAGCATTGATGGGTAACAGTTTTTCTTACTGCGACAGTTCCACCCTTGCCTCTGAGATTGGGAATTGACAGTGAGAAATAATATCAGCTCCACACCCAATCTGCATCCTTTCATAATATATTTATAAAGGGCATTCTTTCAACTTGTTTACCGACAAAGCACAATCAAAACGCGAGGCTTTCATTTTGCGATCAGATTGATTGACAGTCAGAGTTTTTAAAAAGCCATTGTAAGGACAGTTTGGAAAATTTCTGAACCTATTTTTCATGCCTGCAATGTTTCTGAAAGAGAACAGTCTATCTTATTGCAAAATAAGCTATTAAACTGTCAGGGGTTAGTGCAGTCTTCACATTCTGAGTGTGTAGAATCCAGCTTACTTTGATCTCCAATTTATTTATCCTTCATTTATGATTGTATCTTCTAATTAATTGAATGGGACTCATTTATTGTATTCTGCATTGTATGTGGTTGAATCACTTTACACTCTACGCCTTTCTTTCATAATTATGCACACAAGGACATTTAAAATTCTAACAGGACTGAACAAGCTAAATGCAGGGAGGACATTCCTGATGACTCCAGAACCATAGGCCACAAGTTAAGGATACAGGGTAACCCATTTAAGATTGAGGTGTGGAAAAATTTCTTCACCCAGAGAATGGTGACCTTGCGGAATCCTCTGCCACAGTAAATGGTTGGGGCCAAAACATTGAATGCTTTCAAGAAGACGTTAGATTTGAGGCCTGAAGGGATTAAAGGGTATGGAGAGAAAGCAGGACAAAGGTACTGAGTTGATGATCAGTTATGATTATATTGAATGGGACAGGCAGGTTCAAATGTGGGTCTGATGAAGAGCTTATACTCGAAACGTCGACTCTCCTGCACCTCGGATGCTGCCTGACTGGCTGTGCTTTTCCAGTATCACACTTTTTTGACTCTGCTCTCTAGCATCTGCACTCCTCACTTTCTCCTAGTCACATGGCTGAATGGCCTACCCCTGTTTCTTGTTTTCTAAATCTATGTTTCTCAATGCGCATTAAAATTAGAAAAGATTTTTGCCATTTCCTGGATCATGTTCACAAACACATCTGTAGTGGTGCTATAAAGTCCATTTACATCACTTTCAGAGAAACTTCTTTCGGCTGGTGCATCACACTGTAGCTTTAGGCTAGAGAAAGAGCACAGTGCTAATTGGTGTGTTGTCCCACATTTACCAATTATACAAAGCAAGCAGGTTGAGATAGGAACAGGAAAGCATGATCTATTGCTCACCATTAAGTGGAACAAATTGATATAATACAAAGAACATTAATTAATATGTCAGGACATACTGAATCTAGCACAAAGCTTAGACAGAGCTGACACTTCTTTCCTCTAAAGATAATTCATGTCCATCCTTCCTCTTATGTTTCTAGATTTGACCTTCATGTTTGAACCCATGATGAATACTGATTCAAACTGCTTATTGATTTTTACCGTGTGTCAGATGACTGGCTCCATCATAGTTGTGCAGTTCCTAATTAACACAGATATTACATGACAGAGATGGAAAGCTCTCGCTTTATTGTGGTGTCAGGAGACACTTTAAAATTAATATTGATCATGTTTGCTCAAGAAATTTTCTTGCCTCAAAATTGTTTCAGCCAGACATCGTACCTTTGGTATAAATGCTGTAATCTTTCAGGCCCTCCCTCTCCCCATATACTGGGTCCCACTCCTTCCTATAAGCAGATGCACTTCCTGCTGTCTGATTTTATCAATGATGATGGCACTCAGTAATACGTATCTAGGAATTCATTGATGTCAGGCTATTCATTCATTCAATGGGAGGAGGAATTTAAGCCAAATTTAATTCTATCTAGAATGGCTACTCGTTATCAACAGACAGACCAAACATACAAACTAGGAGCAGGCTTATGTCCCTGTCCAAGGCTTCATTCAATGAAGTCTTGGTTGATCTAATTGTGGCCTCAATTGCACAATCCTCCCTGCCTCTGATAACTTCTAATTCCCTTGTGAAGCAATAATCCATCTGCCACTGCCTTTAGTATATTCGATAAGCCTTGAGACTACCGTTCTCTCAGGAAGAGAGAGATCCAAAGTTTCACAATCCTTTCAGCATCCACCCTGTCAAGTCATAGAGTCATAGAGATCCTCTTTGGATTTAATACATTTCAGTCAGATCACTTCTTATTCTTCTGGACTCCAATGGATACAGGGCCAGTCTGCCCAACTTTTTCACATTAGTTAATTTCTCAATGCCAGGTATCAGTCTAGTGAACTTTTGCTGCACTGCTTCTATTGTATTTACATTCCTAAATGAAGAATCCAAAACGGTGCACTGCACTTCAGTTGTGGCTTCACCAATGCCCTGCATTAGCTGTTACCAATCGGAATCTGGGGTCGGAATTGCCTATCTGTTCTCCACATTGTCCTTTTCTGTCATCATCCTAGACCTGACAACACAATGATCATTGTCTCCTAAATATTTCCTTCTGACATTGATGTATTTGGCCAGCCATATTTCCAAGAACCAAATCCAACAGTGTACCCTTTCATGTTGGCCACATGCTGCTATGGAAAACCTTCCTGAGCATAATCGAGGAATGTTTGCCCCTCTCCATCATTTATGTTATCATTGTCCCAGTCTAGATTTGGGTAGCTAAAGTCCCCCATTATAACTACACTGCAATGTTTGTAACTCACTGTAATTTCCCAGCAGTTTGTTATTCTACATCCTTCATTAGTTGGTAGTCTATAGCTACATTGACCAAATGTGAGTGCTCTCCTTTTGTTCCTTAGCTGCAGCCAAATTGATTCTGTCATAGAGTCATACAACATGGAACCAGACCTTTCAGTCCAACTAGTCCGTGCCGACCATTATCCCAAACTAAACTGGTCCCACCTGACTGCTTCTGGCCCATACGTCTCCAAACATTTCCTATTCATGCACTTATTCAAATGTCTTTTAAACATTGTAATTGTGCACACATCCACCACTTCCACAGGAAGACCCTTTAACACATGAACCATCCTCTGTGTAAAAACATTTATACCAGTGTCTTCCTTAAATCGCTCACCTCTCACCTTAAAAATGTGCCCCCTTGTCTTGAACCTCCCCCATCCTAGGGAAAAAAACACTTGCAATTCAGCCTATCCATATCCCTGGTCCAGTGGAAAAAAGTACCAGCCATTCTTTATAACTCAAACCTTCCATACCCAGCAACATCCTGATGACTCTCTTCTGAACCCTTTCCAGTTTTATAATATCTTTCCTCTTACTGGGTGACCACAGCTGGTCAGTATTCCGGAACAGCCTCACCAATGTCCTGTACATCCTCAACATGACTTCCCAACTCCTATACTCAAAGGACTGAGCAATGAAGGCAACTGTGTTGAAGGCCTTTTTAACCAGCCTGTCTGTATGTGAGGAGAAAGTGAGGACTGCAGATGCTGGAGATCAGAACTGAAAATGCTGGAAAAGCGCAGCAGGTCAGGCAGCATCCAAGGAGCAGGAGAATCGACGTTTCAGGCATGAGTCCTTCTTCAGGAATGAGGAAAGTGTGTCCAGCAGGCTAAGATAAAAGGTAGGGAGGAGGGATTTGGGGGAGGGGCGTTGGAAATGCGATAGGTGGAAGGAGGTTAAGGTGAGGGTGATATACTGGAGTGGGGGTGGGGGCGGAGAGGTCAGGAAGAAGATTGCAGGTTAGGAAGGCGGTGCTGAGTTCGAGGGATTTGACTGAGACAAGGTGGGGGCAGGGCAAATGAGGAAACTGGAGAAATCTGAGTTCATCCCTTGTGGTTGGAGGGTTCCTAGACAGAAGATGAGGCGCTCTTCCTCCAACCGTCGTGTTGCTATGGTCTGGCGATGGAGGAGGCCAAGGACCTGCATGTCCTTGGTGGAGTGGGAGGGGGAGTTGAAGTGTTGAGCCACGGGATGGTTGGGTTGGTTGGTCCGTGTGTCCCAGAGGTGTTCTCTGAAACGTTCCGCAAGTAGGCGGCCTGTCTCCCCAATATAGAGGAGGCCACATCGGGTGCAGCAGATGCAATAAATGATGTGTGTGGAGGTGCAGGTGAATTTGTGGCGGATATGGAAGGATCCCTTGGGGCCTTGGAGGGAAGTAAGGGGGGAGGTGCAAGTTTTGCATTTCTTGCGGTTGCAGGGGAAGGTGCCGGGAGTGGAAGTTGGGTTGGTGGGGGTTGTGGACCTGACGAGGGAGTCACGGAGGGAGTGGTCTTTTCGGAACGCTGATTGGGAGGGGAGGGAAATATATCCCTGGTGGTGGGGTCCGTTTGGAGGTGGCGGAAATGACAACGGATGATACGCTGTATATGGAGGTTGGTGGGGTGGTAGGTGAGGACCAGTGGGGTTATGTCCTGGTGGCGATTGGAGGGGCAGGGCTCAAGGGCGGAGGAGCGGGAAGTGGAGGAGATGCAGTGGAGGGCATTGTTGATCACGTCTGGGGGGAAATTGCAGTCTTTGAAGAAGGAGGCCATCTGGGTTGTACGGTATTGGAACTGGTCCTCCTGGGAACAGATGCGGCTGAGACGAAGGAATTGGGAATATGGGATGGCGTTTTTACAGGGGGCAGGTTGGGAGGAGGTGCAGTCGAGGTAGCTGTGGGAGTCGATCGGTTTATAGTAAATGTCTATGTTGATTCGGTCACCCGAGATAGAAATGGACAGGTCTAGGAAGGGGAGGGAGGAGTCTCAGATGGTCCAGGTGAATTTGAGGTCGGGGTGGAAGGTGTTGGTAAAGTGGATGAACTGTTCAACTCCTCGTGGGAGCACGAGGCAGCACCGATACAGTCATCGATGTAGCAGAGGAAAAGGTGGGGGGTGGTGCCAGTGCAGCTGCGGAAGATGGACTGTTCCACATAAACTACGAAGAGGCAGGCATAGCTGGGGCCCATGCGGGTGCCCATGGCTACTCCTTTGGTTTGGAGGAAGTGGGAGGATTGGAAAGAGAATTTGTTCAGGATGAGGACCAGTTCAGTCAGTCGAAGGAGGGTGTCAGTGGAAGGGTAGTGGTTGGTACAGCGGGAAAGGAAGAAGCGGAGGGCTTTGAGTCCTTTGTGATGGGGGATGGAGGTGTACAGGGACTGGATGCCCATGGTGAAGATAAGGCATTGGGGACTGGGGAAACGAAAATCATGGAAGAGGTGGAGGGCGTGGGTGGTGTCCCGAATGTAGGTGGGGAGTTTGTGGACTAAGGGGGACAGGACTGTGTCCAGGTATGCGGAGATGAGTTTGGTGGGGCAGGAGCAGGCTGATGTCAAAGAGTTATGTACTTGAAGCCCCTGGGTCTCTCTGTTCTACAATACTACTCAAGATGCTACCATTAGTTGGATAAGCCCACTGTTTGTTTTACTAAAATGCAATACCTCGCATTTATCCAGATTGAACTCCAACTGCCATCTTTCAGCCCATTATCCTATTGGATCAAGATCCACTCTTGGAAAACCTCCTTCCGTGTCCACTATACCACCAATTTTGGTGTCATCAGCAAACTTTCTATCCATGCCTTCTATATTCCCATTTAAATAATTTATATCAATGACAAACAAAAGAGGACCCAGGACCGATCCCTGTGGAACACCACTGATCCTCTTCCTCTAGCACTGTCCCACCACCTTTTCTACCTTTCTAAACACCTTGTACTCAGGAATATTTAACACCTAGCCCTGCCTTTCTTTGAGGTCTCTGCAATGCAACGTGCGATTTTGCTAACTCAGCTGATTTTTGACTTCCCGTGACATTTAGCTGGGGAGAAATCCTTGACGTAACTGCCATCACTCCAGAGCCACAGTTGGGAATGGGGACTAGAGAGGTCTGGTTGTGAGCTCTCCATGGTTCAATAACTTGGATGGAAGTTGTCACACTGTATGAACTGACGGGGTTCACTTGTGGCTCTGAACACTCTACACTATAACCAGAGAACAAAGACTGATCCATCTTGCTGAAATTCTGTAGATAATAAAGCAAGAGATGAGGCACTGGGGGAGGGGTAGCATTTAGATCAACATGACAGTCTCTGACCGTGATAAGAATAGAATAGATTTCTTTTTAAATGCAAATGAGATGTTTAGCAAAAGAAATCTTTTAAAGCCACGCTGTGAGGTGGCAAGCCTCTAAGGAAAGTAATAATTTTGAATAGTTCATCAAAGATTCAGTTCTTGGATGTTTTTACTTCTTAAATAAAATCCCCCATGCCCACCGTGTGTAATAGGTTATGTTTTATGCATGGAGACCTTTCATATGGAAGAAGCCATTATTTTGGGAATTCCTGATGCAAGAGGAACTTCCTGACATCTGACAGCACCGGTAACTCTCAGTGTATCAAGAATAGAAATCTCGTGATAATTTCAGGCCTTTGTTCAGGAATGACAATGAAATGTGTCTTCCCTAAATGGATTTTATTTTCTGCCTTATTCACTCATTGCCACCACCTTCGCAAGGTCTCCTAGGGACAGGACCATGGTGCTGTGAGGCAGCAGTGCTAAACCATTGAGACCTTGCGAAGGTGGTGAGTGGAACTGCAGGCTGCCTAATGTGGGGTGCACCCACGGTGCTGTAGGGAAGGAAATTCCGGGATTTTGACCCAGAGGTGATGAATCTCTTTACAAAGCTGAGACTGTGGCTCCAGCTAACACAGGATCCCTACTGCCATCAATCTGTGGAATCTGCTCCTGTCAGTTAAATGGTGCGTGGCAGGGAAACGTAATCAGAATTCAGGGCAAGCGTGACAGCAGCAGTCAGTGGCCTGCATCATACCTAACTGCTGAAGTGCCAACAGACAGCTCTGGATTGGTATAGCAATCAAAAGTCTGACTGGTGCGTTCATTATTGTCTACAACAAATCAATGGAGCAGTATGCGCATGTATATGAAAATCCAAAATTCACTTCCAAAAGGAGAACTACGTGGCTCAATGGTTTAGCACTGCTGCCTCACAGCACCATGGTCCCAGGTTTGGTTCCTGCCTCGGGCAACTGTCTGTGTGGAGTTTGCACATTCTCCCCGCGTCTGCGTGGGTGTGCTCCGGGTTCCTCCCACTGACCAAAAATGTGCAGCTCAGGTGAATTGGCCATGTTAAATTGCCCATAGTGTTAGGTGCATTAGTCAGAGGGAAGTGGGTCTGGTTGGGTTACTCTTTGGAGGGTCAGTATGGACTGGTTGGGCCAAAGGGCCTGTTTCCACATTGTAGGGAATCAAATCTAAAAAAGAACTGTTTCAGTTTTGCTCAGAAGATTAATTCCACTCTCTTGCAATCGTGCAAAACAACTCTGAGCTGACGGTGTACTCTACTCCATGAGGCTGTTAACACTGAAAGTTCACTCTAATTTTGATGTAACAATGCAATCTAAATTCAACAGCAAAAATGAGGTCCCTTTACTCGAAGCCCATAAAGCATTTATTTCATTGTTTTCTTCTAACATATTTTAAAACATTAAACAATATAATCAATAATGGAATTATTGTAAAGATTTTGTTAAATGTGGCACTAAAGTACTTACATTATCAATTTCTATTAGCCCAGGTAGGCTGAGATAAAATTGCACTGATCAGAATTTTATATTTTATACATACAAAAAGATGTGGGCATTTTTGGCATTTGTTATTCAACTCTGATTGCCCCTGAAAACATGGTGAATTATCTTCTTGGCTCACTGCAGTCCATGTGATGTGGACACACAGACTTTCATTGAAAGTCCAGAAGCTTCATCCACCCATGATGAAGGAACAGCAATGTATTTCTGAGTCAGGTCAGCATCTGACTTGGAGGAGGGCGGGAGGGTGCTTGGCATGGGCATGTTGGAGTTTGCATCCATTTGATCTGCTGATCCTTGCTGGTAATTGGGACCAGTGGTTTGGAAGTTCCTGTTGAAGGAGCCTTGGTGAGTTGCCACAAATGGCACACACAGTATGGTAATGGAGAAGGGAGTGAATCTTTAAGGTGATGGATAAGATGCCACTCAAGATGAAGTCACAGAGTTTAGAGGCCACTGAGATGCTGTACCTTCAGAAGCTGAGCAAGCAGTCAAAAGGGCAAGTAGTGTCAACAGGTGATGTAACATCAGAAACCATGCAGAATACCTTCCTGGTTTGAATTTTAAAAAACTATTTCTGATTTATAGAACCTTAGGCTTCCAGTTTTACAGCGGACCGTGTGGTATTTCCCTGCCTGACTACTCCTAATACCTTGCTCT
The DNA here is from genome assembly GCF_037043375.1 of Chiloscyllium plagiosum. Lineage (NCBI taxonomy): Eukaryota > Metazoa > Chordata > Chondrichthyes > Orectolobiformes > Hemiscylliidae > Chiloscyllium > Chiloscyllium plagiosum. Next base: position 15,145,394 of record NW_028270174.1, read on the forward strand.
GTTTGCCAGCGTGTAGTACTCGGTGAGGATTAATGTGGAGGTGCCGGTGTTGGACCTGGCTGGACAGAGTCAGACACGTTTATTTGAAATCACAAGCTTGTTGGACTATAACCTGGCGCTGTGTGTCTTCTAGGAGAAAGTGAGGACTGCAGATGCTGGAGATCCGAGCTGAAAATGTGTTGCTGGAAAAGCGCAGCAGGTCAGGCAGCATCCAAGGAACAGGAGAATCGACGTTTCGTGCATGAGCCCTTCTTCAGGAATCATTCAGCATCCAAGGAGCAGGAAAATCGACATTTCAGGCATGAGCCCTTCTTCAGGAATGATTCCTGAAGAAGGGCTCATGCACGAAACGTCAATTCTCCTGCTCCTTGGATGCTGCCTGACCTGCTGCGCTTTTCCAGCAACACATTTTCAGCTGTGTGTCTTCTGACTGGATTGTTTCACGTATTTTGCTGTCCCCGTCTCCCTTTGTCTTTGCTTTGTGTGGTACCCCAACTGGTGAATCATGGTAATGGATGCAACATCATAGGTATCTACAGGAGATAAACTGTTCTTCCATATCAAGAAGGTTTATTACAGGACAGCAATAAGTACAACTATATTTGTTCAGCCATTACTACTGGGACTTTAGGGAGCTGGTGCAGATACATCTGCTCCCTCCAAAAGTTAGAGTAAAGTTCCTTGTCTGTACCCACTGACTTTGTGTCGCACTGGTAGAATGGATGGAGCCAATCAATAATAAACATTAATCCCTTTAAGCACAATTACCTGATACAACGGTCGGGTGGGCGGGAGGGGTGGGAGAGGGAGGGACCAGGAGGATGCACATGACCTCAGTAAAAGTTGGCACATCCACATGCTAGGGATATGGCAGCCTCGCTGATTTTAATGGCAGGATTTTGACTAAGAAAAACTTTCCACATTCTCACTGACTTCTGGCCCAATCCGCCCTTAGCTCAGAAGGAATTTTGGCACCAGGAATTAAGCCAATTTTTCGGGGCTGAACTTCAGTCAGGTTTCCAGATTTTAAGGGTGACCTACAGGCAATTCTATCTGACTTGCTGTAGTTGGAAATCCCAGGGATTGGGTGAAATGCCTGCTTAATATACTACCCAATCGACAGAAGCTTCTGCTCCTGGCAGTGGAGAGCTTAGTGGAGGGAGGGGCATTTCATTCAGTGGAATGGTGGCATTACCAAACTCCATTACCGTGACTGGGATTAAGCCCAGAGTGGGAAGCTCCATGGTCAACCTTTCTGTCCTGCTGCCAATTGAAGCTCTTAAGTGGCCAAGGAGAGATCACTTAAAATCATCAGCCTACTCCTGCTGAGGTTTACCCAGGTAGACCTGGTGCCACATAGCATTCCTGACAGGTGCCTCGCTGCAGACCACTCAGCAAGGTGGCACCGAGGTCCCTCAATCGAAGGATATCAGTGCCTGACCAGGGAATTGCTCATCTGGCATAGGAGCCAACCCTGCGCCCTCACTTCTGTCCTCTTGCCCTGTGACCCCTGCCTACCCCTCCACCAACTGGAGAAACCCACTGCGCTCTCCCACCCCACATCTCTTCCCTTTTTCTTGGATCCTCCACACTCATAGAATCATACAGCACAGAAACAGACCCTCCCATCCAACCAGTCCATGCGAACATAATCCCAAACCGGAATAGTCCCACCTGCCTCCTCTATACCTGCACTGCCATTGCTGCACACAGTCCAGTTACCACAACACGACTTTGCTCCACTAATCTTTTGTGCCCTTTTAATCCAACTGCTTCCAGTCCATTCTTCAACATAGACACAATTTCCACCTCAGTCATTGGCCTTGGAATAGTATGTTCGTCCTGCTCTCTCTTCTAACTTTTACATTGAATCTTGAATCTTTGATAACTCCCAATAAAACAACAAATAGAAACAGATTGCTTCTAGCCAAAGCTTTTCTTCATTCTAAACATTCCAATCGAAATGTCCTGTACAGTAAGTTAAAGTTGAGGCTGCATTTCTGAAAGTTGTGACTTAATGCAAAATGACTTGAAGTGAACTATGGGTTCCCAGAGAACCAATCCTAAAGCATGAGCTAGATTCCTTCAGACTTCCCTCACCCAGAAAAAAACAAGTTCAAGTACGCGTTGAAATACAGTACCACAGATGTGCAGCATTGGGTATTCTTAGCAGAAAAACCTTGCAAATTAAAATAAATCACCAAATATAAAATTAATACATATGTAATTATTACAATTGTACTGAAAATGGAATATCAATACCTGAATGTCATTGTTTGATTCTAATACCTGAGACTTCCATGGACACTATGGATGTGAAATGCCATGGAAATCTGGGGCTGCTCTTTCCGAAGCAGACACCAGCCTTCCCTTTGGCACTGAAGAGTGTTAGCTCCAGGGTATTGATTCCAGGGCAGGGTACACCAATGGCCTCAACACCTCCTGATTGATTTACAACTCCCTGGAAAGGGGCAGCATGCATCCCCCATTGGCTCGTCAACTAGCAGGCAAAACACTGCAACTCGTTTCTGCCCAGTGTTACTCTCTGTTGGTAAATAAAGTCAAGTGGGATGACAAGCCAGCATTGTAACTGACCCCATGAGTGCCGCAATGGAAGAATTAGGTTTAAATTGTCCCCAGAATCTCAATGAGCACATAAAACAGTTTTTTAACCACCTGTTCTGAACTTATTATGTTGTAAACAGGACTGAGCTCTCACTCTTGATTTACTATTGCACTGATGTAAGGGCTGACTGACTGATGTGATCTATTCAGACCACTGGAAGCAGTTAACTGTTTCTCACAGCAGCTCATTAAAGGGCAGCGTGCTGCCAAACAACAGCTACGCTTTCAAATATTTTGGCAGCCCTTTCACAGAGTGAACCAATCCATAGGTGATTACGGCCTGAGTATTGAGCTGTCATCTAACATAACGCATAGCAAGCAGAGGGTGTTGAGAGAATAGTCAGTGATATGTTTAACATGGAGACCTGTTCCCTGACACATTTCAATGTTGTGAGTGTCAATCATATTAAAGAGAGGCTTAAGGACTGGATGTGAAAGGGGAGGTCCCATGCAAGTCTTGATTACCGGAGCTGGGGGTGACCAGATTGCCAATTGTTTTGCCAGGATTTCTTCTAATTGCTGTTCATGTTCGCAAGAAGATTGGAAATGCAGGCCTGCCACTCACTATTCAGCTCAGTTCTTTTTTTTTCTAAGCCAGCATTATTTTGTCAAGTAACAAGCTGACAATCAGGCTGTTTCTCTTTATGCCTGAGAGCTGGGAGTTGGTCTGGTTCAAGGTTGGATTGGTATTCCAGCAGCATCTCAATGAACTCTCCGGACACACTCCAAACAACAGCTTGCATTCACATAGAGCATTTAACACAGTCAACTATCCCAAGGCTCATGACCACAGTGATATCAGATACCAGTCTGACAATGTGTGACATAAAGAGATATTTGAACCAAAAGCTTTATCAAAGAGGTAGATGGGCCTGAAAGGAGGAGAGGAAGGATGGTCACAGTGAAACCGTGTGAAATGTTTCATGGCCCAAGATCACAAATCAACTTGGTTTTCCATTTAACATTAAGAATCAAAGAACCCATAGCAGTGTCCTGAGCTTAGTTAATAGAGACATAGAGTATATTAAGGAGGTTATGCTGAACCGATACAAGAGTCTTGTTAGACTTCAGCTGGAATATTGTGTGCAGTTCTACTATAGGAAGGATGTGAAAGAATCAGAGTGAATGCAAAAGAGATTTGCAAGAATGATTTTAGGAATGAGAAACTTCAGCTAGGAGGATAGATTGAAGAGGTTGAGACTTTTATCCTGGGATGGAAGATGGTTAAGAGTGGCACAGTGGCTCAGTGGTTAGCACTGCTGCCTCACAGCACCAGGGACCCAGGTTTGATTCCACCCTCAGGTGACTGTCTGTGTGGTGCTTCCACATTCCGCCCTTATCTGCATGGGTTTCCTCCAGGTACCCAGTTTCCTACCACAGTCCAAAGATGTGCAGGTTAGATGGATTGGCCATGGTAAATTGTCCATTGTGTTCAGGGATGTGTAGACTGGGTGGATTAGCCATGGGAAGTTTGGGGTTACAGGGATAGGGTAGGTCTGGTTGGGATGCTCTTTGGAGATTTGGACTTGATGGGCTGAATGACCTGCTTCCACACTGAGGCAATATATGAGAACTGACGGAGGTTTTCAAAACTTTGAGAGGCCAGAATAAAGTAGACAGGGTGACAAGTAGGGCAGCAAGTTGTCTCAGTGGTTAGTACCACTCCTCACAGTGCCAGGGTCCCAGGTTCGATTCTGCCTTCGCGTAACTCTCTGTTTGGAGTTTGCACATTCTCCCTATGTTTGCGTGGGTTTCCTCTGGGTGCTCCAGTTTCCTCCCGCTGTCCAAAGGTGTGCAGGTTAGGTGGATTGGCCGTGCTAAATTGCCTTTAGTGTCCAGTAATGTGTAGGTTAGGTGAATTAGATAGTGGTAAATGTAGGATAATATGGTAGGGGAATGGGTCTGGGTGGGTTACTCTTTGGAGGGTCAGTGTGGATTTGTTGAAGGCTGTGTTTCCACACTGTAGGGATTCTATGGAAACAGTTTCTGCTTGTAAAAGGGTCAAGAACAATAGGACACAGTAATTTGTTAAAGTAGCAAATATGATGTGAGAAAAAGCTTTTGCACACAATGAATGTTTCAGGCCTAGAATGTCCTGCCTAGAAGTCTGCTGGAGGTAAGTTCCATTTAGGTATTCCAAAGATCTATTATTTGAATAGAAAGAATGTGCAAGGGTATAGGGAAAAGGCTGGAAACCATAATGCTCATTTGGGGTCCAGAACACGATGGGCTGAATGGCCTCTTTCTGCACCATAACACTTCTGTGATTCCACAATGCTTAACATTTCCCCATTATAATCCCATTGTGCCAAATTTGCAGTTATCCACATATATCCAATGTTCTAAAAGATTGCTTATTTTTGCTAGAAGGCTAAGCAATGAAATAGGCACCAAAGGTGCAAAGCAAATATTTTATGAAATGAGTTATGGTTGAGTTTGAGTGAAACAGTGAATGACTGAGAAAATACTTCCCCAGCAGCAACAGACCAGTCTATGGTTGAGGAGGGCTTTATGTTTGTAGTGAGGTGAGTTGACTAGTCAAACCTATCAGGTTAAATGAGTAGTACTGAGAAACTTTAATTTCAATGTCCATTTAATTTTCAGACCAACTAATAAATATTTCAACTGGATTCAAAAAGTAGACACCAGGATTTAGATTAAATAGTTAACAGTGTGCAGTTGTGATTATTAAATACAACTTCTTTATTATCGAATGATGTAGCAGATAGTCTGAGGAATTATTCTTACGATGTGAAGGGATTTTTTTTGACTGCAGAGAGGAAAAAGAATTATCAGTAAATGTTGTGTTCTAAAGTGTAGAAGAGGTACTGAAAAAGCATTGAGATACTAGTAGTTAAAATGCTAATTGTGCAATCCCTGATACTGTCACTGTTTGGAGTGTAAATAATAAGCATTTGTTAAGCTGTCTTGACAGCCTCCAACAATTCACACACAATGCTTTGGAAGGTCTCTGATGCAGTTGGTTGTAGACAAAAGAAGATGAAAGGTAGTGTTCCAGTGGGTTTAATTTTTTGGAGTGGGGGCGAGGGCTTATAATCTGCAACAAACCACAAGGGCTTTTTCAGCCTTGTAGGGTGTGGAGTGGAGTGAGCATTGTTGGCTTGTGAGATGGTTTTCTTATCCTACAGAAACATTGCCCAAACTTGGGGGCTGACCCCCGGAGAGGTAGAGGAAAAGGAAATTTGTAGACAATCTGATCCATGGGATAACTTGAAGGTCTTGGGAATTGGGGAAGGAGCAAGGGCAGGATTGAAAAATAGGAGGCATGAAGAGAGGCTCACTTGTTCTGGGAGATGTTGTCAGAACTAAGGGGCATGTGTAATCAGAGGCGTGGGGCATGGGAATGTTCACACTGAATGGTTGGGGAGCTTGGATGACTACTCTGAGGCCTAGAGCAATGTATATCTCAGGGTGCGGGCGCTCAAGGGGATTTGGAGGTCAGTATTGTTGGATTAATGATCTCAGGGTTGTAAGGTGCTGAAGGCTTTGACGCTAGGGTTGAATGCTTGGGAGAGATATTAGAGATAGATTGGAAAGGTCATTAGAGAAGAGAAAAGGTGTCGTTTGAGAGGTGACACCTTTAGCCCAACAATCCTTGTCTGTAGCTGCTGAGTTTCTTTAAGGGTAAGAAAACCTGACCAAGTGTAAAGAAGTTCAAAATGTCATATAAATGAGACACTTTCTCATTATAATATTTAAAGTGCCAAACTCACCATCTTTCCTCCAATAAAACAGGAAGTGGAAGGATTGAAAGTGAGTTGGGACTAGGATTCAGATCCTTCTTGGCAAAAGTGAGGACTGCAGATGCAGAGTTTAGATCAGAGTGGTGCTGGAAAAGCACAACAGATCAGGCAGCATCCGAGGAGCAGGAAAATTGATGTTTCATCAATTTTCCTGCTTCAGATCGTTCTTGTTGACCTTCATGACCCTGAGCTTCCAGTTGACTGCACACCAACACACCAGCGTAATCTCTGGCCAATATTTCTGTCTTGGGCCAAATGCAGTGCTCCAGTGAAGCTCAACACAAGCTGGATGAACAGTATCTCATTTTCCACATGTGGACCCTGCCTCCTTCAGGACTCAATATCGAGTTCAATAATTTTTAGACCTGAATGCCTTCTTTCATGACTTTTACACACTCTGGCATACACCAGGCCCCAAGCTCTGTCATCACATGTGTTGCTTTCAGCACATTTTCACCTGCTATGGGCCCTACTTTCTCCCTGGGTGACCATTACCAATTCCTTTGTCTGCCAACTGTCTTTCTCTGTCTGTCTTCACCTATCGCTTACTTTTTACCAACCCCCACTACCATCTCAGCACAGAAGCCAGCATTTCCTACCTGTTACCGGATCTGAAGACGGTCACTGGATCTGAAACATTGACTCTGCTTTCTCTCCACAGATGCAGCCGGACCTGCTGAGTTTCTCCAACTGTTTCTCTTTGTGTTTCAGATCCTTGTCACTTAAATCTCCTGTTCAACCCAAATCCAATTCCTATTCAGTTAAATCCCCTCCCCCAGAGGCAATGGGCAAGTTTACAACACTGGGGAAGTACCAAAAAATGATTTTTAAGTACAGCAATTATTTGGTACTGTCATTGAAAAGTTGTATTGATTGGACTCAATGAATACGAATGTAACTATTGCTTGATGCAATCTGCTGTAACATAAAAGAACTTAAGGATTCATATCTGGTCTTGTCTGTCCTGGTGTGATCTACCTGTGGAGACATTAAAGAATTGTGAATATCTAGTTCAGATCATAAGGAAGTATGTGAGGGAGGGGTCTAATGTATGATGTACTGATGTTGGCAGTGTATTTCTCTCGTAACTTGTAGTGACCTCCAAACCAAACCTTTGCTTGGTACACCGACACAGCAAACACCTCCTCATTATGAATTGACCTTCATGTTGCGCTCTATTCACCGAAAACAGGCAAACATTTCTAGGTTTGTGCCAATATTCCGTTACAAAAAGAAACTCCCTAAAAACAGCTTCACTCTCAGAGGATTTCTGGTATCTGTAACAAACAGCACAATTCAGTTCGGAATTGTGCAGCGTGCAGGAATCATTACCATGAATCTGTTCCCTAATAACGTTAGTCAACCAGCCAAAACTAAAGTCAAATTTTGATCAGTGCCATTAATGTGGAAATCAGCAGTGATGTTCATAGATGATATTTCGCACAGCCATTTCAAACAAACAGATTTTATTAAACTGGTTAATGCTGTGTTAACACAACACACTCAAGAATGCAGTAAGAGTGTCTTAAACATTTGGATGTGAACAGTGCCAGGGAGAATTTCTGTTTGGTTGTGTCATGGAAGTGACTTTTCAGCTATAGACTGAAAATTACAGAGCATTTATAATGACCTGATATCATCAATAATACTCAAGCCTATCTGCACTGTTTCAAAAACTAACACATAGTACCTTATAATCATTTTAGTATCTGTGCTAAGACTTTTTCTTCCATGCCCTTCAGTAGTTGAAGGTGGTGATGGAAATTAAGAATTAAGTCAGCATCAATCAATATCTCCAGTATAATTTAAACATTTGCTGGTGAAATGTGTTTAATAGTAATCATAACCAGGCTTTAACATTTAATTAAGAAAGTCTTTTAGTGTTGTGCCTAATTTGGGGTCATAAAATTGGTAGCAGGTTTCTGGGATCATTAGCAAGTAAAAGGGCAGATAGAGGGGATTCAAAATCTTTGCAGTTAATTCAGAGGTTAATAGCCAGTACTGACTGTGCAAAAGATTATTCTGGAGCCATCAGTGGATGATCTGGTAAGGAAAAGAAGACTTTATTTGGAGAAGTGAACACTCAGCGCCCCCAGTGATACCTGGAGGATTGGAAACTTATTTCAGCCTTTGACAGACAGCACGTTGTGAGCTTCCGCAAGAAATAGCCCAAACCTCCTGCAAGTTTGAACTCATGGGCACATTGCCAGCAAGCTGCTTATGTCATGTGGGGCTCCAGAATATGTGGCTGTGTCTGTTGTTCCTCCAACATTGACCATCAAGTAGGGCCTAGATGGATAGAAGAAAATATTAGGAAGGTCCAAGAGTGTGGAGTCAAATAAGAGGGCAATTGCAAGGGACAGAAGTGTATTTCTGGTCTCCTGTACTCCAATGGTCCTCCTGGTTCCACATTCAGGTAAGTAATTTCTTGACGATTTATCTTTCTGATGCCAACCTCAGGCAATGCCTCAGGTCTAAGTCAAAATCAAAAGAATTGCAGATGCTGTAAATCAGAACCAAAAACAGAACATGCTGGAAAAGCTCAGCAGGTCAGGCAGCAGCTACGGAGAGAAATCAGAGTTAACGTTTCAGGTCGAGTGACTCTTCCTGAGAACGGATTTTTCCGAGGAAGGGTCACTCGACCCGAAACATTAACTCTGATTTCTCTCCACAGATGCTGCCGGACCTGCTGAGCTTTTCTAGCAACTTCTGTTTTTGATCTGTCAGGTCTGAACACTTGGCATCAGTTGTGTTTAAGGCAACCCAGACTTGAGAAGGGACCTTTACCAATAATGTGGGTAAAATCTCCTTGAATTAGTTTAAAACAAATGTAGTGAAAGAGAATAGACTGTATTTGTTTGTAAATAAGTAACAACACCCTTCAACATTCCAGAAATTTCCTATGTATGTTGCAAAGCTCTTGTAGAATGAGTAATCAATTATTCATATAAGACTATAGATTACTTTGGTGTTTATTGGTTGATAGGCATTGAACATAAGCATGTAATATTTATTAGTCTGTTCTCTTACAGAAATGTTAACTTATGTAAAATCAAAGGATTGATATATTAATGGGCACCTGAAATGTTCATTAACTGATGATACCCCTATAATGCCTCTCCCATTTGCAGACCAGTTATTGTGTAGTTTGTAATGAGAAGGTTTCCCTTTGTTAACACAAATCCAAGCAGGAAAGTAGGATGACTGCTGCACATGCCTGACGGATGACACCATTAAACTGCAGTTAGTACCTCAGGCCAAAGAGAGTTGCTGTCAGATGGGCTTCACAGCCTCTGTGCAGTGCACCCAGCAGCAGAAGGCCAGTGGATAAAAGGGAGAAATGAAACCTAATTGACTTTGTTTCTGATTTTCTTTTTCCCCATCCTGGCTTCTGCAGCTGTCCACATCTGCTACCTCGAGCCTCCAGACGCATAAGCAGGTTTGAAGTTGACCTCAATCAGGATTCCAACCTTTGAGTATGCCCATATGACAAGTGAGTACTCTACTAGTATGACACCCGATTACAATCAATTGTTTGATATGAGAAAGAGATCACACCGTTATGTTGTTTGAAAGTAACTTTTAGTGGAACAGCTGAACATTTCAGGATCTGTACACCTCAATGACTGTATAAAACAGGAATATGGACTCCAGACAAGCAAATGCACCCTTACTGGTCCTTATCATAGTATCCTAATAATTCTTACAGCCCTACTTATTCCCTATAATGTTGCAATTTTTAAGGAAATATATTTAATGTTGTCTTACCTTCCACAGTCAATATGTCAGCATACGTTTAGAAGATATGTTCATGGTATCATCACTGCCTCATGGCATGAGAGTGTATAACCTCATGCTTCATCTTACTTCAGGTCACTTGAAGAATAGCACAATCAGGCTGCTCTTTCTATTTCATAATCTAATGTTATTTCAGGCACTATGTGTATAGAATGTAATGTGATATTTGTGCATCATAGTTAGCTGTACTAAATGTAAGTTGGTTTCTTCACATCCAGTTTCTTTTGATATGAGGGATACCATAAGCATTGCCACATCATATATTAACATCCCATTGGTGGTAAACTCACATCAAAAACCTAATTCTCTTTTAGAAATTACCGTTGGATCTATTTTCATAGTCCTTTTGTTTGTGCATTCCTGATCATATTGCAACAACTCACATTTATATAGCACCTTTCATCAAAGTAAAACACCGTGAGGTACTTCACAGAAGTGTTAACAGACAACATTTTAGACTGAATCACAATAGGAAGGTGTTCAGACAGGTGACCAAAAGCTTGATTGAAAAGACATGTCTTAAGGAGCTTCTAGTTCTCTGCATCCCCCTCTAGCTCTTTGTCTTTGATCTTAAAAAGATCACAATAAAAATTACAAAACATATCATTGAATCCCTATAGTGTGGAAGCAGCCCAGTCAGCCCACACTGACTGTCCAAAGAGCATCCCACCCCCCTACCCTATAACATTGCATTTCTCATGGCTAAGCCAACACATCCCCTGAACATTACTGTCAATTTCCCATGGCCAATCCACTGAACCTGCACATCTTTAGAATGTGGGAGGAAATGGGAGCATCCGGAGGAAACCCACGCAGCAGGGGAATACTATGCAAACTCCACACAGGAATCAAACCCAAGTATCTGGGGCTGTGAGGCAGCAGTGTTAACCACTGAGCCACCATGCTGTGCTCACAGACATGGCACTGGCAATATGTATGCCCTGCATTTCCATGTAAACTTCCTGTCGATAAATGTTTCCTGTGCCTTCAGACTCCAGGGAGGATCTGGTCTGGTGTCTTCCATGATCCTCTAAGTCACGTCTGTTGTGCAGAGCTGTCTCAAAACGCATCCTTGTCCTCTACACAACACCATCAATTATCAGATAAGTCTTAGTCTCCCTACGTACCTTTAAAACCTGCAGCAAAACGTTTTTCTTCATATATGCTATCAGTCATCTCTTTGGACTCTTTGGATTTGTCCTCCATGAAGCCCTTTGAGATGATTTCATTAAATGTATTTTGTTAGGATCCTAGAAATGTCCTTAAAAGGACCAAAAACATCTACAGAAGAGTTATCACTATCTCCATTCCAATGCTGCTTGCTCAGAATGGCACAGCTGCAACCAGTTTCCTTCTGGCATTCACTCACTTCACATCCACTCGATGTTTTTTCCTTCACTCAGACACCTAAAACAAGCTGCAAACTAAACTCACTGTTGCTTTAATTCAGAGCAAGCACATGAGTTCCCTAAACTCAGTTTTCAGCAGTTTGTCTCTGGTTACATTGCAGACTGACTGATTTCTAGGATTTTCTGTATTTATGTTTATTCATGATACACAAGCCCTGCTCACTCAGCAACAGCACTGTTCTTTTTAAATCTATTTATTTTTTCAATGTACCAAATTGCTGGCCCCGTTTCTTCACTCAAAACCTCATCAAGATCCACTTAAACAAAGGGACCTTTAGAACATTGCATCCACACTAAAATAAAAGCAAAATCATTTATTTTTCTTGTTTTTCATGGCGTCGTTCTGTTAATGTGTGGATTTAGTAATTTTCATTTCAAGACAGGTCTCTCAGCAAGATTACATCTGTTTCAAGAAATGTATTTTGTATTTGTCACAAACTGGAGTGAACGCACTTACAGCAGAGGCAGAGTTCACATGACTAAGGGCCACCAGCTGGTAAACAATGTGAAAAGGCATTTCTATAAACAGAAGCTAAAACTGGAGGCTGGAGGGAGGTTCACAGCTTGTCATGAGGGTCTAGAGTGTCTGGGGTGTGGGGAGGTTGGAGAGACAGCCTATCCAGCCAGAGGATGCTGCAGTTCGCAGGGACTGGGCAAATAAAGTGGACATTGGGACCTAAATTGCATTGCATCATTTGGTAGTTCAGGAACTCAGCAGGGTTTGTGTAGTCAACCAGGTGGACCTCATAGAATTTGAGTTGGAAAGTGTGGTGCTGGAAAAGCACGGCAACTCAGGCAGTACTGAAGTCAAGGATTATCCGTGTGCCAACAAAGTGGGGGGCTTGGTGATGGAATACCAGCCTCTGTGGAGTTATTTCCATCTGTTTTGCTTGTGATTTGTGAAATGAAAATGTGGATAGTATTGTTTGGATCCTGGCCAAAGATGGGTCCACTGGATCCAGATGGTTGGTCTTGCAACCCAGATCTTGTCTTTTGATCTCAAATTGCATCCAGATTCATGCTGTTTGGTGCATCTTGTGATTAGTGTGACACACTCCGATCAAAGCAAGATTGGGGATACGGACCTAGAATAGGTTGAGTTTCCATGTGGAATGGTAAAACCTTGACGTCTGAGGCTGGGGCAGTGACCAAATGGGTTTGAAGAAAACGTGGGGGCCTGATTGAAAGCTGGAGTGGAGTGAGTGCAGTGGAGATTGAAGTTTCAATCGGGAAAGCATTAAAAACAACAGAAAATCTTGCAGTTATTTAGCACTTTTCATAATCTCAGGATGTTCCCAAGCACTTCTTAGCTGAAAAAGTACCTTTGAAATGCAGTCATTATTGTAGCATACAAAACATGACAGCCAATCTCTACACAACATGATCCCAAAACATAATGGCCACGTAATGTTTTTTCAGTGATGTTGTTTGGAGGATGAATATTGGCTCGGACACTAGGGAGAATGCTCCGTTTGTTCTTGAAGATAGTGCCAAGGAATCATTTTTGTCCGACTGGTTGGCACAGTGGCTCAGTGGTTAGCACTGCTGCCTCATAGTGCTAGGGGCCTGGTTCAATTCCACCCTTGGGTGACTGTCTGGGTGCTCTGGTTTCCTCCCACAGTCCCAAAGGTATGCAGGTTAGGTGGATTGGCCATGCTAAGGTGTCCAGATTAGGTGGATTAGCCTTGGGAAATGCAGGGTTACAGGGTAGGTCTGGTGAGATGTTCTTTTGATGTCCAATGTGAACTTGATGGGCTGAATTGCCTGCTTCCACACTGTGTCATTTCTCTACTTCAGAAGGTTATCAGTCTTTGTGTTAACATCTCTGAAATATGGTACCTCCAACTGTGCAGCACTCCTTCAGTAATGCACTGGATTGTCAGCTTGGATTTGGTACTAGTCTCTGAAGATGGATTTGAATGCATGAGCTCCAGAGAAATAGATGAGTACTTTTACAAAATGAGCTGCTGATTACATCTCGGACAGAGGCAAATGTTTACCTTGGGAAGGAGGGTTAGATTTTAGACCTGAAACTGGAGTAGTGTAGAAAGGAGGAGGACCTAGTCTGGAAGGAATAGGAGGAAGAATTTGAAATTGTTGGCATTGGTGTGTTCTGGCAATTGAAGTAATGGAGACATGAGGAGAGGCTGTTTACTGTAGTAAATGGTTGGGATTTAGAATGCACTGCTTGAAAGTGTGGCAGAGGCAAGGTTAATTGAGACATTCGAGAGGGAATTACATTATTAATGGAAGAGGAATGTTCAGGACTGTTGGAGAAGGTAAGGGAATGGTGCCAGGTGAATTGCTCTTTCAGAATGCAAGCATGACAGCGATGGGACTAATGGCCTCCTTCTGTATGGTAACTATTCTGTGATTCTGTGAATTTTGCAAAATTGAGGGCCAAAGAGAACCACCGATCAAGAATGTTACAGGAAAAAGATATTTGTTAATATCAATTAATCATATACTTCCTGGTAGCCAAGCGTTTGTTATCACTTAATAAATCTGCGGTAATCCTTCAGCGGAGGAGCCGTGAAGTATTTAATTGGTTGTAAAGCGCTTAGGGATGTCCTAAGGTCGATACAAATGCAATATAAATCCAACTTGGTTCCTTTCATTAAACACCTGAACTAAGTTGTTTCTACATGGAATAAAATTCTAAGCCGAAGTAAAATAGCCAACAGACCCGGCAGATAAGCATGAACCTTCGTGAGTATAGAATTTGGGACTGGTGTATGATTTAAATTGGATGTATTCCCTGTTATCTCTGCATGAAATTACCTCTAGGCGCTTTGCAATTTAAATATTTTCAGCGTGTGACTAACTAGTTCTTAGACAGAGGAATCACAGGATTTGTTATTACTGTTTTAAACTCATACATCATTAAACATCCTCTTAGAATTCCCGACAATCTGAAAGCAGGCCTTTCAGCCCATCAAGTCCACACTAACCTTCCGAAGAGGAGCATCCCACCCAAATGAAGCCCCCTATAATCCTGAATTCCCTATGGCTAACCAACCTAGCCTACACATCTTTGGATACTATGGCCAATTTAGCATGGCCAATCCACCTAAACTGCACATCTTTGAAAACCAGAGAACCTGGAGGAAACCCATGCAGACAAGGGGAGAATGTGCACACTCCACTCAGAGAGTGCTAGATTCGAACCCAGGTCTTTGGCGCTATAACTACATTAAAATTGATTTGGAGATAGTGAGGACTGCATGTATAGAGTGTGACGATGGAAAAAGCATAGCAGATCAGGCAGCCGCTGAGGAGCAGGAGAGTCAAAGTTTCAGGTAGGACCATTTATCAGGACTCATGATGAAGGGTTCTGCCTGAAACATCAAGTCTCCTGCTCCTTAGATGCTGCCTGATCTGCTGTGCTTTTTCCAGCACCACACTCTATCTACTAAAATCCATTCAATATTCAAGAAAAATCTATCCCAGGAGATTGGAGCATAGTCCCTCAGACGATAGAACATCCTTGTGATTTAATTTCTGTCATATTAAGATTGAACTGGGTGATATGTACATCTCAGATAATCCCACAGGAACAGATATCTGGCCATTGGACTCATTGCTGTTTGTGGAATTTTGCTGTGTGCACCTGAGCTATTCCACTTAGGATTGTTCTTCAAAAAATAGGCCATTGACCTGTGAAACATTTTGGGTCCAGAGGATGTGAAAGGTGCTGAGTGAACAGAAGTTGGGAGGTCATGTTGAGCTTGTACAGGATGTTTTTGAGACCTCTTCTGGAGTACTGTGTGCAGTTCTGATCGCGCTGCTATAGGAAGGATATTATTAAGCTGGAGAGGGTTCAGAAAAGATTTATCAGGATGTTACCAGGAATGGGGGGTTTGAGATATAAGGTGAGGCAGGATAGGCTGGAACATTTTCCACTGAAGTGTGAGGGGTTGAGGGGTGACCTTACAGAGGTTTATAAAATCATGGGGGTATAGATAAGGTGTCTTTTCCATGGAGGATTTTCCATCCTTTTCCATAGGGGATTTCAAGACAAGTGGGCATATTTTTAAGGTAAGGGGAGAAAGTTTTAAAAAGGACATGAGGGGAACATTTTTTACACAGAGACCGGTTCATGTGTGGAATGAACTCCCAGAGGATGTGATAGATGCATGTACAGTTACAATGTTTAAAGGACATTTGTATAAGTACACAAATATGAAATGTTTGGAAGAATATGGGCCAAACACGGGCAGGTTGGACTAGTTTAATTTGGGATTATGTTCAGCATGGACTGGTTGGACTGAAGCGTCTGTTTAGGTGTTCTATGACACTATGATTCGATGCTATGACAAATCTCCTCTTTATTTGTAAAGCAGGACTGAGCGAAAACAAAATTAGACACAAATATTTGACACATTCCCTTGAAAATGGACCTTCACCACTCTAAAGCCACATGCTTCTCCCAAGAAACATTATGGAGATTGAATTGAACCACTGTAATATCAGCCAAAATAATGAAATCCACACCATTCTGTGAAGAGACCATTGTGGTGTGTAAGTTAATCAAGAACCATGAAACATGACATAACATGCTCCATGGGTGAATCTAACCACATCAGTTTTTTGTTGCAGCTGCTTGTGCGCATTTAGGTTTTTGGAAATATTACATGACCCAAATTGCTGAAATGTGACCTGAGATTACTACAACAAGGGAGATAGGGCAAGCAATTGTACATGCCCTTAACCAGTTTTATTGAAAGAGTAACAATACAAAAACTGAGAAGGAAGTGTCAGTTTGTGAATTCAATTTCAATTAGGTACAGAAAGTGAAATCAAGAGAGAGAAAGATTAGTTCTCAACTCATTATTCCAATGCATTCCTGGCTGGTTTCCTATATTCTAGTTTCTGTAAACTTGAGAGCATCAAAAACTCTGCTGCCACCTTCTTAACCCTTAGCACTTCCTGTGCCACCATTACTCCAGAGTTTGTGATCCTACATTGCTCTATAATGTCCTGGTGAAGCAACATCTTGATTTTTAAACTCCCATCTTGTTTTCAAATTCATCAATAGTCTGTTCCCTCCCTACCTCTGTAACCAACTCCAGTCCCATTGCGTCACTTTTTGGCCTCTTGGTGCAGCCCTGATTTTGATCATGTGACCATTAGTGGCTATCATTTCATTCGCCTTGGCCCCAAATTCTGGAATTCTCTCCCTACACCCCTCTCCTTCCCTAGCTCACTTTCCAGGATCATCATTTATGGCGAGGGGTATTCAATGCAGAAGAGGAAGGTTATGCTTCATTTATCCACGGCATTTGTGGGATCGGATGTGGAGTACTGTACATCTGAAGTGCCTTGGGAAGTTTTATGCCGTATGACTGCAAGTTGTTATTACTATAAGAGAGAAAAACAGACTGACTGGAAGGTGCTTCTTTTCAATTTAAATTTAATGTTTGCAAGCTTCCAACAGAATGAAAACCTGAAGGTATGATGCTCCACCATTGTAATAGCTGATGTCAGTGAGAACAGTTTGGCAGTGAGAAACAATACTGTGATTGATACAGTTGAAAAGTGAAACACATTGTTGAAACTCTACATTATGCAGTCATCATCAAGAATGCCAAATTTCAAACAATATATATCGCTGGAGTTATAAAGTGATGAGTGGTTGTTATGGGCCAGACCAAACCCCCCTCAAAGTACTCAGAAGATAGTCTAAACCCTTACTTTTTGTTATTTTAAAGGTAAATGTAAGGTGTTGTATTCCAGATGCAATTCGATTGCTCAAAATACTGGATTTAGAGCAAAGCTCACTCTATTCATCCACTATTGTTAAAATACTACAAAAGGAAGGAAGAAATTGGAATACCTTAACTCTATTGGAAAACTTAACAGAATAATAGAGGCAGTAACTATTATTAAATCAATTCCAATATAGCCAATATATCCCATAAACACAGCCTTCGCAAAAGGCAAATTCAGAACATAGATTGTCGCACATGCAGCTGCCATAGCAGGCAGCTTCTGTAACCAAGAGATGGACGGAATAGTCTTCACTTCTTCAAGATTCCCAACAGCAACTGCTGAAAGCTAAACTAAAAATCCTGGTTCTGTGGTAGTTTGACCATGCCCATTTTGGCTGCTTCTATTATTCCAATTCTTTTTAAAAAAGACCTCACAAGCTGATCATAATTCTTGATGAAGGGCTTAAACTTGAAATGTCAATTCTCCTGCTTCTCGGATGCTGCCTGACCTGCTATGCTTTTCCAGCACCACACTCTCGACTCTGATCGCCAACATCTGCAGTCCTCACTTTCTCCAAGACCCCGCAAGCTGTTTACTTTACTGGCTTTCTAACTAGACAGTTCAGAACCTCAGTCTTAAAGCCTCTCTTTTAAAGGAAATGAACAAAATAACCTCTTAAAGCAACGTTTTGTCACATGGTTGACAATTCAACCCTGATTGGCCAGGGCATTGCCATGAAGAAAGCAATGAGGAAGACATCCTAAGCGCCCATGTAGTTACAGGGAACCAGGCCTTGTGTCCAAATGTTGTCATCTTAGTGATAATGGCCTAATTATCATTCTAATTCTAATTAATGATTTAATTGTGTGGTAATTTATGTAAAATAGCAGAACTGTAAAGCAGCCATTGGAGCAAACCAACTGATATCTCTGCGTGGAGGTTGTAAACATGCAATAAACTAATGGGTGGGCAGAGTTCCAACATTGAGTGCACACACCCCATGTTCTCCTTAAAACTGAACTCTCTGAAACTCGGCACACATGCAAGTACATGTTTTCCAAGGTAGACCCTTTTACTTACTGACACATGAAGACATTATCATGGTCCTTCCAATAATTCATCCTATTTGTCATTTAAATTTGAAACCACAATACGACCTGGACTGATTATCTTAAATCTCAACCAGGCGAAAGTGGGTACTGCAGATGCAACATGGACTTCGCCAGCTTCCTCATTTCCCCTCCCCCCACCTTACCCCAGTTCCAACCTTCCAGCTCAGCATCATCCTCATGACATGTCCCACCTGTCCATCTTCCTTCCTACCTAACCGCTCCACCCTCCCCTCTGACCTATCACCTTTACCCTCATCTCCATCCACCTATTGCACTCTCAGCTACCTTCCCCCCAGCCCCACACCCCTCTCATTTATCTCTCCACTCCCTGAGGCTCCCAGCCTCATTCCTGATGAAGGGCTTTTGCCCAAAATGTCGATTTTCCTGCTCCTCAGATGCTGCCTGATCTGCTGTGCTTTTCCAGCACCACTATATCTTGACTTTAAATCTCAATGAGCCTGTGCTTTCTGAACCCAAAACAAATGTCTGGGGTTAGACATTTTCCACAACACCTACTGAATTATCCTGAGTGTATTAAAACTAAATTAACAACCAATTTAAGGTAATACCTACCCCCATAGATGTATGACAGCATCTTGCCTTTCGATACAGTTCAGTGTTGAAGCAAGTAGCAAGATGTTGTTCTTGCAAAACTAATAGTCAAATAGCGCAACACAGGTCACAAATTTCCCATTTTCATGTATAATTTTGTGTCCGACCCTCAGTTGAAGTTGCTGTAGGACTTTCACATAAATAATAGCAAGCACCATTAATTTCAGCATTACTTTTGACAGCAAAATTATGACCCAAATGACCAATGTTCCCCAAAGGGAGATTATTATCTCTAGAGCAGAGAAATTTATGAGGATATTTAACAGCAGTGTTTAAAATGATGAGGTGATTTGACAATGTAAATAGGGAGAAGCTGTTTACACTGGGACTGACCAGAAAATTCACACTTAAAACAATTGGTGGAAGAACCAAACAGGAGTTGTGGAGAATTAATTTGACTTATAATGCTCAGAAATGACCAGTATGCAAAGATGGTGGAAGCAGATTATATAGGAACTTTCATAAAGCAATCGGACATGAATTTGAAAATAAAACATTTGCAGAGCTCTGGGAATAGGGGAGGAACTGATTAGATTGCTCCTTCAAAGAGCTGGCGCAGACATAATGGACCAAGTTGTTCTAAATATATGTTACAAATTGAGTTTTCTTTAATACTATAGAAGTCTAACCATTGGGACATGTACAAGGAAGATATTGCAGTACAGATGAAACTTTGAAGTTCAAATTCATAAGAAATGACAGACTAAACCTTATGAGTCAGCCTGTTTGCCTTCCTTTGTTTTCCAATATTTGTCACACTGACTTTGTCAGGGTTTACTTTCCGAGAGGAATCAGCGTAATTTGGTGTTCGTCCATCAGCTGCTGCCTGAAGCTATCCGTGTGCACACATTGGAAACGGAGAATCTTTCTGTCCTGTTGAGTGAGCTTTAGGGACAGATGTTTCAACACGTGTTTGTGCTAATTACACACCACACTGAAAGTAGCAGGCTCATTTATTCAATCCAGCTGTTACCGGCTGAAACAGACCTTATCACCCGATTGAGCCTGAGGAAAGCCAACAGCAGGGAGGTTAATTGAATGGTTACTCTTGCTGCTCCTGACAAATCTCGTTAATGACTGTCTTAGGTTTCTTGTAAATTGGTCACGTTGATTTACCCCACTTTGGCTCAGCCTCAAAAAGGAGTGGTAGTCTTTCCATCCTGTTAATACTGCTTACTGTAGAGTTTCCAAAGCACCAACCTGATTCAGGTGATGGACCTTTTACATATTGATGCATGAAGACATTATCATGGTCCTTATAATAAGTCATCCTACTTGTCGTTAAAGTTGAAACTGATGTGATTCTGTATCTTGCACTATCTGACCTATTTCTTCTCATCTTAAGATTATATGATCTGACCATTTGTAAGGGTAAGGGTGCAAAACAGCTCCAGTTTAGTGGAGCCAGGCTATGGGTGGTGAATGACTGGCAGAGGCAAGTCCTGAATTTAAATTTTACAATAAATGATATGGCCCCCATTTTCAGTTTTATGGCCCACTGGTTGTGTTTCCCCAAGCTTGTGACACCAGTCAGCCAGTGAAGGTTGGATTGATCGGATGAGAGTTCAATGCTGTCCTCGGACTGAGCAGAAGAGTTAAATGTACTGGAAGCTTCATCCTGGATGGTGTCAACTTCTTGAGTGTTGTTGATGTCCCTCTTTTCAACTTCTGTCCACAGACACCATTCCAATATCTGCCCTTCCTGATATCTCCCTCAATGGTTCAGAAGAGAGTTACCAGGACGTCAGGAATAGAGGGTCTGAGCTATAAGGAGAGGCTGGGATTTTTTTCACTGGAGCATAAGAGATTGAGAACTGACCTTATGGAGGTTCATAAAATAATGAGGGGCACAGATAAAATGAACAGGAAAGCATTTTTTTCTTGAGTGGAGGATTTCAAGACTTGTGGGCATATTTTTAAGGCAACAGGAGAAAGATTTAAAAAAAGATATGAGAGACATTTTTTTGTACAGCGAATGGTTCATGTGCAGAATAAATTTCCAGAGGAAGTGATGGATGCGGGTACGGTTACAACATTTAAAAGACATTTAAATAAGTACGGGAATAAGAAATGCTTGGAAGGATATGAACCAAGGACAGGTAGGTGGGAGTAGTTTAGTTTGGGATTATGGTCAGCTTGGATTTGTTGGACTGAAGGGCCTGTTTCCATGTTGTATGACTCTATGACTTCTACCCTCCTGATGTTCCCCCTACATGATGTCCGATTACCCTGCCCCCTCCTAAATGTCCACTCCCAATGTTGGCTCCTCTTTACTAGTTAGATTCCCTACTGCAATGGCAAGTAGGGAGTTTTCTAGGAATCAAGGCAGTCTGCTTTGCTGACACTGAATCTCTTTTCCAAACACTCAGTTATTTTCAGGGCTCCTATTTTCCTTTGACAGCTGATGTCATCCTGTAGGCCTTATCCACTTTTCCGTAGCTGTGTGTCACATTTTCTCAGGCCAGATTTTCAGCTAATACCATTAGTCTCAGATGAGGTCTTACTCAGATTTACTTTATGGAATTGGTTTGCCTGATCAAAAGGGATTAATATGCCATGTGGATTGTCCCCTACTCTATACTTCCCTAATTAAAATACTCATGAGGAAATATTCTACTTGATTCTAAGGACTAACCCTCGGTCAAAACCAGGAGTTGACCTGTTGCCAAGTAGCAGGGACAACATTTTTGGACAATATAAATATGGACAAAAATAAATTGGTGTCGTTGAATTTGAGGAACAACCCGTTGGGAGACAGTGTGAGAAGGTTGTTACATGAGATCAATGTTAACCTGGCAAGAATGAGGCAGCTGTCAGCTAATAGAGCTGTGTAAATTGTGGAATAATTTTACACCAAATGTATTCAGAAAATCGTGTAATCTTGTGGCAAAACCAGTTTGGTTTCTTCATCGGACCATGTCCTCCCCTCCACCCTATCCCACGCTATGGGGCTGGACTGAGGAAACTACGCCTGGTCTGGCAAATGGATCAGGGCAAAAAGATATGGTGAAAAGTTTCCCTACAGGGTCATTGCATCTCATACACTGCGCCCGCCTTATGACTAGAGATTGCCCATTGAGCACAGCCAGTCCCATGACCAGGTGTTGTGGTCTTCTGTTGGCTGCCGTTAAACTTTGAATTCTTCACAGTGTTGCCAACTCTGTGACTGACTCCACTCCCACATTCCATCCTCCGAATGTTGCCTTCCAATCGGAAAAAGAAGAGATTGATTTCCAACTGGTTTAGTCTTGACTACCAGTAAACCTGCCTTTCCTTGCCCATCTCCAATGCATATGTCACTAATGAAAGCAACTTACCAAAAGAAATGAGGCAAACAAAATTTTGCACAGTGCCTCCCATGACTTTTCTCCTGGGTTCTCTTTAGTTCCTTCGGAGTCCAATACAACCTTGGTTGGATATGAAACTCCAAGTTATGGCAGGATGCCCTTGCTATGAGGGGCAAGTTGGCTCATTTTGCAAGAGAGAATTCTTAGAAGTGACTCATATTATTCTCAATAATTTCATGTCCAAGGCTATGTCTTGGTTGTTAAGAGGGGCAGCTGCTTTTTGGCAGTGAGTATGAATAATATTTGGAGAGATCCTCCAAGCATTTCACTTGGCAGCATATACAATGGGATAAATATTATCAACAGATCAAAAACAGGCTGTTCAGAGAGAGCTGTAATAAATTATCCCAATTAAGTGGTGGTAAAGATGACTATTTAATCAGAAAAAGAGTGGTACAGCTGTTAAGAGCTGAAACTAACCAGCTTGTCTGTCTTCAGAAGGAAGGAACAAGGATCCTCTGTTTATCTATTAGATTGTGTTATCTTGAAAAAATAAGGGAACACATTCTCAACTTGTTGGAGACTAGTACAAGAGGAGGATAAACCAATGCAGGCACCAGAGCGAGCTAGGAGAAGGGTCAGAGCTTGGGCCAGGGGACAATAAAAAGAATGAGGAAGACCATCACAAGCATGCAAAATGCTGGAACTCGATGACTAGTTGGATTGATTTTCACGTTGGATTGAAGGTGGCGTAGGATAAATAGTTTCCTCTCTGATCTCTAAATTATCTCCAGCAGCTCCGTACGTAGATGATTTGCTGGAGGAGAGGTGTGGCGTTTCACTGAGGAAAATGATGAAGAGCGTTGGGTATGAATGGCCAGCCTTGGTCAATCCCAGTTTTCACAGGGACGGGCTCTGTAGCAGTCCCATAACTGGAGAATGCGGCATGATGTCATTGTGATGCAGGCAAAGGATGGTAGCAAATTCCTGAGTGCTGCCAGATTTAAGGAGGATACTACACAGGTTCTAACCATTGATAGAGGCCAAACTTATCTATGTTTGGAATTTGCCATGTCCAGGGATTCTTGCTGTTTCTTGCAAAGAACTGTTAACTGGTCAGCGGATGGCCTCTGCGGTGCCCACCTGAAGGAGATGATATTGATCTATTTTTTTGGTTCGGTGAGTGGCCATTATAAATCAAATGGTTCAGCAATCTGGGGGCTGCAAACCCACCCTACTGGAGCTGATCTTGAAGGCCCCTTTCAAGGCTATGCCTCGAACCAGTGCTGAAAGAGTGCTGCACTGCACTGTAAATCCCAGATAGATCTGCCTGAGTTGGATGTGCAAATCTAGTGAATAGAAAGAGCAGGTCAAGTCCTGATCAATGTGTATGTCTCAGCTAATGACACTGAAACAGATTATTCAGTCCTTTCTTTTGTGGCTATTTTGGGAGTCTCACTCTGAACAAAAGGATGTTGGTATAGGTAGGATTTGCTAAAGTTGTGCAAGGCACTAGTCAGTCCACACCTGGAATAATGTGAACAGTTTTGAGCCCCTTAACAAAAGAAGGATATGTGGCATTGGAGGTAGTCCAGAGAAAGTTTACCAGGTATGCAGGGACTGTATTATGAGGAGAGGTTGAGTAGGTTAGGCTTGTACTCATTTAAATTTAGAAGAATGCAAAATTATTGTATTGAATCATTCAAGATTCTTAGGGAAGTGGATGGGTAGAGGTGGTGAGGTTGTTATTCCTTATGGGAGAGTCTAGAACCAGCAGACTTAATCTCAGAATGAAGGCTCACATATTTAAGACAGAGATGGGGAAGAATTTCTTTTCTCAGAGGGTTGTAAACCTGTGAAAGTCTTTACTGCAGAGGGCTGTTGAGGTTGGATAATTAAGTATACTCAAGGCCAAGATAACAAGATTTTTAATCAGGAAGGGAATTGAAGGTTATGGAGAAAAGACCAGCCACAATCTCTTCGAATGGCAGAGCAGAATTGATGGAGCGAATGGCCTATGTCTGATAGCACAACAGCGAGCGAACTTCTGCAAATGTTCATTTGCTTGTAAATGTTTTGAAGCCAGCCTGCCTCCACCCCCGCCCCATCCCAGCTACTGGGATGCAAATGCAAATTCTTGTATAAATTGATATCATGAGTACACAGGCTGAAACTCCAAAAGTTACACAAAGCTTCAGACCAGGGAGTGTTGGTGATTGAAATGGGTGATAGATTTATTTTGTACTTAGAAAGGAAAAATATAACATTCCTATAAAGAAAGACATCAATTACTGTTAATAGTTCTTTCTGGAAGAAGTTCCAGAAGATTAATGGTTACGGCTACAGAACTGGGATCTCAAGCCCTTGAGTCCAACAGTTGACTGCAAAGCAATTACTTTGTGACATTTCAAGTGTTGGGGAGCCGATGAGCGGCTGTGAAGGCAGATTCCGAGCATTAATGTGTCAATAGATGACTGGCCAAACCAGGCTTAATTCTCTGACCTCTCTCTCTCTGTCGCTCGAGTCAGGTGTGTCACAAGAAAGCAATAAAAGAAAGAGAAATATTCCAGATGGGTTTCAGGGGGACATGAGTAAGCAATCACTTGACCGAAAGAGGGTTTGAGGCAAGGTTTAGTCGGCAGGTCCTGTATGAGAGAGATAAGATGGATATATAGTTGGTCATCCCTGAGTTCATCTTTCAACACTTAATCAAAATCATTGTAAGTCTGCAGGATAAATTCTTGTTTGTTGTGGAGTAGAGGAAGCCCCCGTTTAACATTGCCCTGTAAAGAGGTGTGTTCCTCTAAGGTCAGTAAGTTAATGGGACCTCTATTCTCATCTAACACCATGAGGTTCATTTTAAAGTTGTTTCCCATTAGCCTGATGTGGAGCTGCATGACCTGATTATCACCATTTTCATGTAATCTCTCTTGCTCTCCAATTCACCCTCTTTATGCCCATCAACCTGCAGCTTCTACCATTCCTGGACTTTCTCTCTCTGCTCCCGCTCAATGCCTCCTGCTCTTGGGCCAGTGTTCCTGCTCATGGAAGGTTCTAAGCCCACATCCAGATCTGCTCTGAAATTGGAGCTCCAGTGTTGTGACATTATGGGTTCTGTTGGTGCAGATATGCCAAGCTTGGCTGTTATGATGAACAGAAACTTTAGCAAAGAACAATAGGGATGTTACAGCACAGAGAAATGGCTATTCTGCCATCATGCCAGTGCTAACTGAATAATGTAGCTGCACATCCTAATCCCAATTCCAGCACTTGGTCTGTAGCCTTGCAGGTTTCAACTCTCCAGGTGCAGATCCAGTCCTTTTCCAATGAGTTGAGGGTTTCCACCTCAAACTGGGCAATGAGTTTCAGATGGGTGAAACTAACTTTGCCCATGTATCTTCTAATCCTTCTACTGATCACCTTACCTCTGTCCCTCCTTGTAATGAACCTATTAGATAGAGGAAACCTATCTTCCCTCTCCACTCTTTGTAGGTCTGTTATAATTTTGTACATCTCAGTTAAATCACACCACCAGCTTCTAAGAAAAACAGCGCTAACCTTTCCAATCATTCATTTGAGTTGCAATTTTCAAGTCCTGGCAACATTCTTGTCAATCTCCTCTGTACTCTCTCTCAAGCAAAGCTCCACCTGTGGCCTATCCCGTGTTTTATACAGTTCCAGCATTTCATCGTGGCTCTTGAATTCAATACCTCGCCCATTGAAGGAAAGCATCCCACATACCTTCTCTCCCACCTTCAGGAACCAGAGGACAAGCGCTTCAAGTTTTCTTACTTCCTCTGCTCCACTCAACACCTTCCCATTTGCTGTGTATTATTTGTTTTGTCTGTCCTCCTGAAACACATAACTCTGCCACCACTCCAGATTGAATTCCATGTTCCACTTTTCCACCCACTCCAACAAACCATTGATATCACCCTGCTGTCAACAACCACCCTTGTCACTATCAACAACCCAGCCAGGTTTTGTGTCATCTGCACATTTCCCAATCACGCACCCACATTTAAGTCCAAATCATTAATAAATACCACAACCAGTGAAGTACCCAACACCCAATCCCATGGAACACCCTGGAAA
Source organism: Chiloscyllium plagiosum (assembly GCF_037043375.1). Classification (NCBI taxonomy): domain Eukaryota; kingdom Metazoa; phylum Chordata; class Chondrichthyes; order Orectolobiformes; family Hemiscylliidae; genus Chiloscyllium; species Chiloscyllium plagiosum. The sequence goes on from NW_028270174.1 coordinate 15,171,808, forward strand.
CTGCTTACCATTTGCAAAACTGTCCATCAACCTTTACCCTTTGTGTCTTGCCACTGAACCAATTGGCTACAGTCCCTGCGTTAAATGGGTTTAATTTTTCTGAACAGTCTGCCATGTGGGGCATTGTCAAATTGGCTTGCTAAACTCCTTGGAGACAACATCTACTGGAATACCCTCATCAATCCTTCTTGTTCATTGCCCAGAAAAATCACTGTACTTTGTAAAACATGAACTTTCCTTAACAAAATCATGTTGACTCTCCAAATAGCAATTTATCCAACTTCCTAGACTTGATTCTAGTAATTTACACACCATCAAAACTGACCACACTATTCCTCCCTCCTTTTTTGGATAATGGAATAATATTTTCAATCCTCTGGCATTGAAGTTGTATCTAGTGAGCATTGGAAAAGGATCATCACAGCATCTGTTTTTTCAGCCCTGATAATTTATCCACCTTCAAAAAGGTCAGTCCCTTCAGTACTTCCCTTCTCATTATGCTTACGTTATCAAATATTTCACACTCCTCCTCTTTAACTAGAAAGTCTGCATCATCCTTTCCCTTGTGAAGCCAAAGACAGAATGCGCATTAAAAACTCTGCCCACCCATGCACAAGTTTTTACGTATAAGTCTGATAAGCCCAACTCTGTCCTTACTCATCCTCTTGCCTTTAATGTGCTGATAAAACATTGTTGGATTTTCCTTGAGCTTACCAGCCCATGTTTTTTTCTTATTCTTTCTTTGCTTCCCTGTTTTATTTTTTTCACTTCAACCCTGTACTTCCTACACTCCTCTAAGCTTCCTAAAGTATTACAGTTATTGATGTTGCCATAAGATGTACTTTTCAAGTTTATCTTGCACTGTGTGCTTCTGAGTTACCAGGGGATTTGAGATCTGGTAGTGCCCCTCATTTTCTTTTGTGGGGTCATGTCTACTCTGTGCCCATAGAAGTGTGCTTTCGAGTGAAAAGGTGAGGACGGTGGATAAAAACAGAAAATAGACTCAGCAAGCCTGGTAATATCTTGGAGAGAGAACCAGAGTTAACATTTCAAGTTATGTTTTGGTTAAACAAGTTATCTCTAACTTTGTTCAAGAATCGTATGCCTTCTGTGCCTTTCACCCAGTTTGCATCCTATTAATATGCGGGTAGTTGACGAGCTGAACTATTATTTCCCTTTCGTTTTGAACTCAGACAATTGCTGACATACTTGCCCCTTTAATTCTTTCCCACTATTTGAGAGAGTCAGAATGCAAGACGTTTGGTGAGAGGGTGAGTCAGACAGTCAGAGGGTCCTCAAAGAGGAAGTATTAACAATGACCACGGGGATTAGTGAGTGGAATGTTTTGAGATTTGGGGGTCCAGGAACCAGGCTTGGAAATGTAGGTAGACACTTACCAAATTTCTTTTACATTTTTAAATGTACTTTATTTTAAAATTTATTTTATTTTCAAACATAGAAATTTAGCAATGTTATGTATTTCAACTTAAATTATTCTTTTTTTTGTTCTGATGAGGAAGTTTGCGCAGAATCTTTGCTTATCTGTCCTTTTTAATGGGAAGATGCGATTCACTTAAAGTTGTTGCGTTTGGAATCACAATTCTTAAGAACTCAGTTGGAATTTTATGTGAGGTCTTCCTGTACTCTGCACCTAATGAGCTGGAGTACCTCGATTCTTAGGATTTTGGATATCCTAGATGTCCGTTATGCTTGCTAAATGAAGCACAGAGGCAGTACAAGCTAGAAAAGTTAATTCAATTCTATATCAATCAACTGAGGAGGCCATGACAAGCAGGACGTTTGATGACTGTTGCAGACATAATGGGCCGAATGGCCTCTTCCTGTGTTGTAAAACTCTATGAATGTTTGCCAGACATTTTCAGGATCAGATGCTTTAGGGTATGAGTAGTTAAAGTCAAGGGACAGACATGTTCACAAAGACAGGATCTCGAAGCATAACAGCAACATGTGGGACATAAACAATTCCACCATTAAGCGGGTGTTAAGTATGAGGCAGTCACTACTAAATACAAGAGGGAGGCGGTTCTTGTGATATAGTGATAATATCCCAATCTTTGAGCCAGGAGTCTGAGGTTCGAGGCCCACTTTCTCCAGACATATATAATAACAAGAGGGAATTCGGAAGAAAATTATTTATGTAACTAATGGTGACAATGGGGACCTCACTCCACACAAGAGGTTGAGGCAACCAGTCTGGGTGTATTTAAGGAGAAGCTAGATAAAGACATGATAGAGAAAAGAATCAAGAGCTAATTTGGATAGTGTGAGATGAAGTGGAAGATTTGGGGGATGGGGTGTTTGCCAGGGCCTGAACATGTTCCATGCCTGCTGTACAGTTCTACATAAATAGTTCAACAGTTTAAAACTTTAGTTTCTTTTAAACTTCCACGTCTAAAGTCTTGGCAGTGATGACATTTTGATTGGTTCCATCCTTCATATTTGCTTCTGCCAGCATCCAGGAGAAAAGGGTTGAATTGAACATCTATGAAGGATCATTTTTTGCTGAGTGTGTTCATGTCTAAGTTCCTGTTGGAGTGTAATTGTTTTTGCTGTAACTTCAGCCATCAGGCAGTGGAAACATGCTTTCGTTAAATTAATTGTTGGGATATGAATATTGCTGACAAGGCCAGCAATTAAAGGTTATCCATTGATGTCAGTTCAGAAAACAATTACCAGAATAAAATGAGTTTGCATACGTTGAGAAATTATGGTGTATATGATGATTTTTTTTTTATGATCCCAGCTCATGTTATTACTGGATAAAATAGTTCCCAGAATGAAATCTGGCTTTATAGATTATTTTTTTTTTATTATTTAGCAAGATGGTCTTTCATTGAAACACAAGCATGGTTTTAACAATAAAACAGAAACTAATTATGCAAAAGGAAAAGAAAATGAAGTGGAATAGACAATGTTATTTACATATAATACAATGCCATCACCTTCTAGTGCATAAATACCAGAGAGAGTTCAGTTCTCTGTCACATCTATAGGTTTAACTTATTTGTTCCTTTCAATTTCTAGCCTTGAGAGATCAGTAGCCTCTTTCTTGGTCAGTCACAAAACCAAGCTTAGACTTACCGAACTTCAAAGTTCTAACCGAGTGCTGCTGGTCTGGAACCTTTGAAGTAAAATCCTTACACTGAGGTAATCCATTTCTTAACTTTTCAAAGCTAACTCTTTTCTGGAGGGTAAACTATTTCATAAACTTAGAGATAGTGAGGACTGTAGATACTGGAGAATCAGAGTGGATAAAAGTGGAACTGGAAAAAGCACAGCAGGTCAGGCAGCAACAGAGGAGAAGGGGGTCAACGGTTCAGGTCGGAACCTTTCATCAGGACTCCGGCTGCATAGACAGGTGCTGAGGAAGCAGACGTGGCTGTAGTAATGGAATTTGTTTCAGAAGGTGGTCAAAGAGCTTCAGGACGGAGCAGATGACCAGGGGTTTGCAGTGGGAGAGAGACTCACTGAGATCTTTGTGGAGGGAGGAGGAAAACGTCTTCAAGTTTGGCATTCTTGGTACAGGCTTCACAGCATGATTTTTGGCAACTTGGAGATAGGAAGAACTGCAGATACTGGAGGATCAGAGTGTAATTAGGGTGGGGCAGGAAAAAGCACAGCAGGTCAGGCAGCATCAAAGGAGAATGGGAGTCAATGTTTATGGTTGGAACCTTTCATCAGAACTCCTGATGAAATTACTTCATAAATCCAACTTCAGGCAGAACTTTTGCAAATTGAAAAACAACAGATTCTTAAGCCAGGTTTTTTTCCTCAAAAAAGTCCTGATCCTTCAAAACGAAAATAATGCAAATGCTCTTGTTGTTTGCTCTGTCTGCTTGTTAATCTCTTGCAATATAAACAAGTCCCCATTCTCACACCAAAGACTTCCTCTTTCATACTGGTTTAAAACAATACATGGCACCAGGAATACTGACAAGTGAACAATTGCACTCCCTTTATACACCAGTACGTACATGCCACTAGGTAAAAATCAGCAGACGAAAACAAATGACATTGAAATATGCATAAATCTTATGGTTAACATTGCAGGCATAACTCTGGTGTTAGTAGTTACATGATATTGAGATGCAGAGGGTTGGAAGAACTGTACTAGAGTTGGAATACATTGATCAGTATTCTGGATAATGGTATGGAAATAAAAGAGTTTATTATAAATAGAACCATAAAGTCCCTACAGTGTCAGCAGGCCATTCTGCTCATCAGGTCCATACTAACTCTCAAAAAAGCATTGAACCCAGACTCACCCCGACCCCTCACTCTATCTCCATAACGCTGAATTTACCATGGCTAAATCCTGAAAGTCAGACTGTAGTAACTGTTCTATATGACAGAGACAGAAAGTTAGAAGACAGAGTCAGCAGCATCCTTGAAGACTTAGGGCTGTAACCATTGTGGTAGATGATTCCTTGGTGTCAGCTCCAACTGTTAATGTGGGACTGGATTCATACATTGGCCGTACTGGACAAACAAATTTCCATCCCTAAGATCATTCATTAATCTTCCGACAGCTTCAAATATGCCTCTAGTGATAGTGGCTTTCAATTGCCAAACTTTAAAAAAAACTCCAATTCTCAAACTGTCATTTCTGAGCACTCATTCTCTTCATTATAACACCAGTTAGAAAACTGAGCTCCATTCCTCTATATTCATCATCTGAAACAAAATGTTCCAATCCTGCTCAAGTGCAAGTCCTTGCAATATCAGCTGAGAATGGAATGTCAATCACAATGTTAGTCCATAGTGGATTTCATCATTTTGCTGTTTAACCAGAAATGCAGTTTTGATTATGGACCAGTGAAGGTCAGAAATAATTGAAATTTTGGACCAATCTCTTGACTGGTGCATTCAGATTCTACCAGCTCAACCAAGCTCAGAAGGACACAGACCTACCTGGAATTGAAACTATTTCATGTTGAAACATTTTCAAGAAATGATATTAAAGTTTGGGGATGCCATTTTCTGACAACTCTGCTATTCAGCTTTACGTTTATCCAGGTAAAGGAACTGTAATATATGGTTGGCGTGCAGGATCAATTGAAAGTATGCAAATATATTTGAATAGTGCTTGTAATGGATTCTTTTAATTAAATTCCCTGTATAAGGAATAGTTTAAACGTTCCAGTGAGATTAAATTAATTCAGGTTGCTCCCCACACAATGAACCTCTATCAGTCGAACATTTTGACAATGCAAATAACATTTCATTACAAACTCATGAATTTTAATTGAGAAAGGTGTAATATTTATTGCACATGCTCTGAGCGGACAAAGCATTGAAGGGTGCGTGAAGTAGGTTATCTTACAGCTCCGTGAAAGTACATAAGTACATCTCATGCTGTCAATAGTTGACTTGAAAAGTGAATAACTCTTGTCGGTTTAAAATCAGTCCCATTTATTCAAAGCAATGTTTGTCTTAAGACTTTAATGTGATGAAGTTTAATTTTTTTTTGTGCAGTGAATAGTTAGGGTATAGAATACAGTGCCTGGAAATATTGTGGGGGCAGGTTCAATTGAGGCATTCAAGAGGGGGTGCGGTGGTGGAAATTGATGATTACTTGGTTAGAGATTAGCTAGTAATAGAGCTGGTGCAGGCATGCGGCCAAATGGCCTCCTTGTGTGCCATAACGAATCTGTGAATGATAAGGTAAGTTATCTATTGGCCATAACTCAGACAAAAGGGGAGGACATGACCTGGTAGATCCCAAGTTCCTAGAGCCATCATCATGTGACCCTTGACCCTTTCTCCAACTGCTGGACTTCTTACACACTGTGAAAGTTGTTGCCAAGAACCACCAACATCATAATGAGCCCATCTTCCCACACTAATCAGGAAAATAAGTAGACTCTTCATTACCCAAGAGAGTCGTAGAGGTCTACAGCAAAGACAAAAGCCCTTCAGCCCATTGTGCCCACTTCGCCAAAAACAACCACCTAACTATTACAATCCCATCTTCCAACCCTTTGTCCATAGTCTTGCATGTCAAGTGCACAGCTGAATACATATAGAGTCATAGAGTTATACAGCATGGAAACAAACCCTTCGATCCAACTCATCTACACTAACCAGGTATCATAAACTGATCTATTTCCATTTGCCAGCATTTGGCCTATACCCCTCTAAACCCTTCCTATTCATAAACCTATGCAGATGCCTTTTAAATTATACCTGCCTACAACAGTTCTTCTTGCAGCTCGTTCCATACGCACACTATAAAAAAGTTGCCCCTCAGGTCCCTTTTAAATCTTTCCCCTTTCACCTTAAACCTATGCCCTCTAGTTTTGGACTCCCTACCCTGGGAAAAAGACCTTAGCTATTCACCCAATCCATGCCCCTCATGATTTTATAAACCTCTACAAGGTCACCCCTCAGTCTCTGACAGTGGCTGTTGATGACACAAATACCTCAACAAGAGACCCAGCAATCTCTTCCCTAGCTTACCCCAAAGTTCTGGGATATACTTGATCAGATCCCATGGATTTATCCACCTTTATGCATTTTAAGACATCCAGCACCTCTTTTTCTGTAATATGGACACTTTTCAAGCTATGTATTTCCCCAAGTTCCATATCCTTCTCCACAGTAAATACTGACACGCAATACCTGTTCAGTGTCTCACCCATCTCCTATGGTTCCACATGTAGACAGCATTGTGGACCTTTAAGAGGCCCTATTCTCCTCCTAATTAACACTTTTTGTAGAATGTCCTTAACTCTATTCTCCTTAACCCTATTTTCCAAAGCTACCTTATGTCCCCTTTTTGCCCTCCTGATTTCCTCTTAAGTGTAATCCTACTGCCCTTATACTGCTATGGGAATTCATTCGATCCCAGCTATCTATACCTGATAAATACTTCCTTCTTTTTCTTGACCAGAGTCTCAATCTATTTAGTCAGCCAGTATTCCCTGAACCTACCAGCTTTTCCCTTTGCACTAACAGGAACATACTGTCTCTGAACTCTCATGATCTCATTTTCAAAAGCCTCCCACTTTTCACCCATCCCTTTACTTGCGAATTGCCTCTCCCAATCAGCTTTTGAAAGTTCTTACCTAATACTGTCAAAATTGGCTTTCCTCCAGTTGAGAACTTTAACCTTAAGATTCAGTCTATCCTTTTCCATCACTATTTTAAAACTGATAGCATTATGATTAATGGCCCCAAAGTGCTCCCCCACTGGCACCTCAGTTATTTGCCCTGCCTTATTTCCCAAGAGGAGATCAAGTTTTACTTCCTCTCTAGTAGGTACATCCACATACTGAACAAAAAAAAAAATGTCTACAGACTTAACAGTGGGCGGCACGGTGGCACAGTGGTTAGCACTGCTGCCTCACAGCGCTTGAGACCCGGGTTCAATTCCCGCCTCAGGCGACTGACTGTGTGGAGTTTGCACGTTCTCCCCGTGTCTGCGTGGGTTTCCTCCGGGTGCTCCGGTTTCCTCCCACAGTCACAAAAGATGTGCAGGGTCAGGTGAATTGGCCATGCTAAATTGCCCGTAGTGTTAGGTAAGGGGTAAATGTAGGGGTATGGGTGGGTTTCGCTTCGGCGGGTCGGTGTGGACTTGTTGGGCCGAAGGGCCTGTTTCCACACTGTAATGTAATGTAATCTAATCTAATCTTAACAAATTCCTCTCCATCCAAGCTCTTAACACAATGGCAGTCCCAGTCTATAGAATCATAGAGATGTACACCACAAAAACAGACCCTTCGGTCCAACTCGTCCATGCCAACCAGATAGCCTAACCTAATCTAATCCCATTTGTTAGCACTTGGCCCATATCCCTCCAAACCCTTCCTATTCATTTACCCATCCAGATGCCTTTGCAATGCTGCAATTGTACCAGCCTCCAGCACTTCCTCTGTCAGCTCATTCCATACATGCACACCCTCTGCATAAAAAAGTTGCCTCTTAGGTCCCTTTTATATCTTTCCCCTCTCACCCTGAACCTATGCCCACTAGTTCTGGGCTCCCCCTGTCTATTTATCCATGCCCATCATGAGTTTATGAACCTCTATAAGGTCACCCCTCAGCCTCCAATGCTCCAGGGAAAACAGCCCCAGCCAATTCAGCCTCTTCCTATAGCTTAAACCCTCCAACTCTGGTAACATTCTTGTAAATCTTTTCACAATCTTCAGGTTTCACAACAATTGTATGCAATATTCCAACAGTGGCCTAACCAATGCCCTGTACAGCCGCAAGATGACCTCCCAACTCCTGTACTCAATACTCTGGCCAATAAAGGAAAGCATACCAAACACCTTCTTCACTATTCTATCGACCTGTGACTCTACTTTCAAGGAACTATGAACCTACACTCCAAGGTCTCTTTGTTCAGCAACACTCCCTAGGACCTTACCATTAAGTGTATAAGTCCTGCTAATATTTGTTTTTTCAAAATGCAGCACCTCGCATTAATCTAAATTAAACTCCATCTATTAAATCCCCTACCATTACTACCCTATTATTCTTAAAGAAATCTGAGATCTCCTTTCATATTTGATTCTCAATTTCCTGCTGACTACTGGAGGCCTTTGTGCAATCCCAATAAGGTGGTCATCCCTTTCCTAATTGAATTCCATCCATATAACTTCACTGAGTGCTTTCCCAGGAATATCCTCCTTCAGCACAGCTGTAATGTTATCCCAACCAAAGATGCCACACCCCGTCTTCTCTTGTCGCCCTTTTTAATCTTTACTATAGCATCTATACCCTGGAACATTAAGCTGCCAGAACCGGCCCTTCCTGAGTCATGTATCTGTAATAGCTATGATATCCCAGTTCTATGTTTCCTACAATACCTTGAGCTCCTAAGCAGCTTGAGCAAATCTCCCTATCAAGATATAGGTCCCCTTCCAATTCAGGTGTAACCTGTCCCTCTTATACAGGTCTCTTCTTCTCCAGAAGAGATCCCAATGATTCAAAAATGTAAATTCCTGCCCCTAGCTCCAGTTGCATTTGGAGAGTTGCACTTTAACTTAGGGTCTGTAAGAGTTGATTTTTGTTTTAAATGACATTGTTTAGTTCTGGAATTTTTGAAGGTTTATATCCTACTGTTTTTAATCTGGAGTTCAAAATCCTATTGACTTTATGATGACTGATTAGCACTAATTGGCCACAGTTTACTGATGTATGTTCAAGTATTGTCTTGCTTTTCATGCATTGATTCCAGGGTTATAAAATGTTTCTCATTTGCATGGTTATCCTTTAGTTGTTGTCCTTTGCATTTTATCTGCCCACTACTTGCATCCAATCAGACATAAAACGTCAGAGTAGAAATAGGCCATTCAGCCCATCGAGTCTGCTCCATCATTCAATGAGGTCATGACTGATCTAATAATCCCCAGGTCCACTTTCCTGCCTTTCCCCCAGAGCCCTCAATTTCCTTCCTGATTAAAGATCTTTCTGTCTTAACCTTGAATATCCTTAATGACTCAGCTTCGAGAGCCCTTTGCAATAAAGAATTCCATAAATTCTCCAGCATCAGAGAGAAGGAATTACCCCTTATCTCTATCTTAAATGGGTGAGCCCCTACTTTGAGATTATGCCAACTGATCCTAGACTGTCTCACAGGAGAAACTGTCTTTCCCCAGTAACCCTGTTAAGTTCCCTGAGTCTTATATGTTTCAATAAGTTCTAAACTCCAGTGACTACAGGCCCAATCCACACAACCTCTCCTCATAAGTGAATCCCTCCATGTCCAGGATCAGCCAAGCGAACCTTCTCTGGACTGCCTCTAATGTCAATACTCCTTCCCTTGGATAAGGAAACCAGATTATTCACTGTATTCCAGCTGTGGTCTGACAAGTGCCTTTTGTAGTTTTAGCAAGTACTTCCACACCCCATTCCCTTTGAATTAAAGGCCAGCACTCAATTTACTTTTTGTCTTGCCCACTGAACTGGGACGCTAGCTTTTTATGATTTCTGCATGAGGACTCCCAAATCCTCTCAGTGCTATAGCTTTCCACAGTCTTTATTCATTCGAGTGCAAATTCCTAGTGGGCAGAAACATCTTGGTCCTGTGGAGGTGGGCTTCAAGACTGAACCGTGAGGGATTTAAGAGAAATAAAAGTTGGATTGGTGGCCTGATGGGTTTCTGCCTTCAGATAGTCTTCTGGGAGGCAGGTCAGCACCAGCAGTGTCCATTTTGCAGACAGCAGTTGGCAGCCAAGCTGGGGAAATGAATATGCATGTTATTGCGAATATGTTAGCAGTGGGCAGTGGGTACCCCTCCTCCAAGGACCAATCGTAGCAAATGCAAGAAGGTGCCTTGCAATTGCAGGTCCATGGGGCCCACCTGGCCTCTTATTTTGACTCCCTCACCAGGTGCACCCTTGCCCTCCCTATATCCCCACACCTCCCAAAGAGTCACCGCTAAGTGGATGTGGTCACCATTTATTTACACAGACAGAGGCACTCATGTATCAGCCTCTGACGGTCAGTATGCCTACATCTCACAAACTGCCCACTGCAGACAGTCGCAGCTCCAAGGGGTGATTCTGCCCATCAGTCCCTGGTAGGGGAGTGGCCCTGGATTCCAAGCAGATGGATGCCTTGAGGAAAGACACCCGAATATCTGAGTCATGTTCTGTCTTTGACAAGCTGTTTACAGTTTTCCGTCAACAACAGATGGCTCCGAAAGGCAGTGGTAGCTTTTAAAAGCTGAGAGTACATCCTTCCTCCATCCAAGTAACAGTCATCTAGATGCCATTGGTGACGACACAATAAAACAATGTGTCACCCCTTGGAGTCTGACCATTCTGTCAGGCACAACTGCGGGTCTGAAACTTCTGTCATCCGATGAACGCTTGATGAGTTTGAGAGTCCATTTGTGGTTCAAGCTAAATGTGTTTGTTAACGTAACAACTAGTTTCGATGATTTATGCACACCGTGTAATTTGAGAGATGAGAGTTTTCCCACGTTTTGACTACACCGGTTAATTTGTCCTGACTGTGAACATTTTGTTAAAATCCTAAGCCAGTAAATGCCAAATTGGTGAATATGCAGCAACACAGAATCAGAGGGCACAATTTCACTTGGTGTCTTAATCTTCCAGTAGCCTCAAAACCTCTCCCCCAATTGAACCTGGACTGCCTGCTCGATTGTAACTTGGCACAATCCAATTCTTTTTTAAAGAAAATGATCACTTACAGGTAAATTCCCTCGAGCTATCAACCACATTTTACAGCCCACACTATTACATTCCCCAGGCATGACGCATCACAGTTAATAACCTTTCTCTATTCTTAGCCTTGTAACCTTCCATTCCTTCTTAACTGTGCACTTATCCAGTTCTTTTTAAAGAGTTAATTGACCAGTTAAACTGTCAATTATCACAACGGCATAGATTCTGCAGTAGAAACTGCCATCATTCGCTGGAATTAATCGTCCAAAACTGACAGAAATTTCAGGTGCAGGGTTGTGAGTTCCCTGTGGGCACATTTGAACTGGTAAAATGCCATATGTGCCATTTCTGGTTCTTACCAATCAACCCCTCCCCACCAACCCCTGCCTCTGCCACAATTTTGCAGTGAGAGGTAAGATGTCCCATGCTCCCTTGTGCCAATTTGAAGTCCAATTCACAGCCGCTATTTTATAGGTGGTGGGCTGAGTTGGGTGACCCAGCAGGACGATTTCTAGGCATGAAATGGGGAATGGGGTGGGTCGTAACTTTACAGGCCTCCTATATTCTGATCATTCCACCCCTTGCCCTGTCCTGACCCATCTTAGCCAGAACCTGCCAATCTGACCTACCCCCACCACCACCCACCTATCCTTCCCAACCTCAAGTGACCACACCATCTTTAGGGAGCACTTTGGGGCTAGCGATCATAGTTCTATTAGTTTTAAAATAGTGATGAAAAAGGATAGACTGGATCTAAAAGTTAAAATTCTAAATTGGAGGAAGGCTAATTTCGACTTTCAAAAGTTGACTGGGAGCGGGTGTTCGCAAGTAAACGGAACGGCTGGAAAATGGGAAGACTTCAAAAATGAAATAACGAGAGTCCAGAGAGAGTATATTCCTGTCAGGATGAAAGGCAAGGTGGAGGGAATGCTGTATGACTAAAGAAGTTGAGGTTTTTGTCAAAAAAAGAAGGAAGCATATGTCAGGTACAGATAGCAGTGATCGAGTGAATCCTTAGAAGGGTCTAAAGAGTATACTTAAGAGGGAAGTCAGGAGGGCAAAAAAGGGACATGAGATAATTTTGGAAAACAGGGTTAAGGAGAATCTTCAGGGATTTTATAAATACATTATAAATACAAATTCATCACCTTTTCCATACTACAGAGGAGGAAGAGGTGATGGATAGCTTAAAATGCACAAAGGTGGATATATCCTGAGGATCTGATCAGGTGTACCCTAGAACTCTGTAGGAAACTAGGGAAGTAATTGCTGGGCCCCTTGCTGAGATATTTGTATCATCGATAGTCACAGGTCAGGTGCAAGAAGACTGGAGGTTGGCTGATGTGGTGCCACTATTTAAGAAAGGTGGTAAGGAAAAGCCAGGGAACTATAGACTGGTGAGCCCGACATTGCTGGTGGGCTGTGGCTGGAGGGAATGCTGAGGGACAGGGTTTACATGTATTTGGAAAGGCAAGGACTGATCAGGGCTAGTCAACATGGCTTTCTGCATGGGAAATCATATCTCACAAACTTGATTGAGTTTTTTGAAGAAGTAACGAAGAGGATTGATGAGAGATGAGCAGTGGACATGCTGTATATAGACTTCAGTAAGGCATCCGACAAGGTTCCTCATGGGAGACTGGTTGGCAAGGTTAGGTCTCATGGAATACAGGGAGAACTAGCCAGTTTGGAAACAGAACTGGCTTAAAGGTGGGAGACAGATGGTGATGGTGGAGGGTTGTTTTTCAGACTGGAGGCCTGTGACCAGTGGAGTGCCACAAGGATCGGTGCAGGGTCCCCTACTTTTCATCATTAATATAAATGATTTGGATGTGAGCATAAGAGATATAGTTAGTAAGTTTGCAGATGGGCACCATGGGTGGTATGGTGGCTCAGTGGTTTGCACTGTTGCCTCAGAGCACCAGGGACCTGGGTTCAATTCCCGCCTCAGGTGACTGTCTGTGTGGAGTTTGCACATTTTCCCCGTGTCTGCGTGGGTTTCCTCTGGGCGCTCTGGTTTCCTCCCACAATCCAAAGATGTGCAGGTCAGATGAATTGGCCATGCTAAATTGCCCATAGTGTTAGGGCCATTAGTCAAGGGTAAATATGGGGTGGGGGAGTGGAGCTGGGTGGGTTGCTTTTTGGAGGGTTGGTGTGGACTTGTTGGGCCAAAGGGCCTGTTTCTATACTGTAGGGAATCTAATCTAATGACACCAAAATTGGAGGTGTAGTGGACAGCAAAGAAGGTTACCTCGGATTACAATGGGATCTTGATCAGATGGGCCAATGGGCTGAGGAGTGGCAGATGGAGCTTAATTTAAATAAATGTGAGGTGCTGCATTTTGGAAAGACAAATCAGGGCATGATTCAAATACTTAATGGTAAGGTCCTAGGGAGTGTTGCTGAACAAAGCGTCTTGGAGTGCAGGTCATAGTTCCTTGAAAGTAGAGTCACAGGTAGATAGGATGGTAAAGAAGGCATTTGGAATGCTTTCCTTTATTGGTCAGACTATTGAGTACAGGAGTTGGGAGATCATGTTGCAGCTGTACAGGGCATCGGTTAGGCCACTTTTAGAATATTGCATGCAATTCTGGATACATAAGAAGGATGTTGTGAAACTTGAAAGGGTTCAGAAAAGATTTACAAAGATGTTGCCAGGGTTGGAGGGTTGGAGGTATAGGGTGATGCTGAATAGGCTGGGGCTGGAGCATCGGAGGCTGAGGGGTGACCTTATAGAGGTTTAAAAAATCATGAGGGACATGGATGGGGTAAATCGACAAGGTCTTTTCTCTGCGGTGGGGGAGTCAGAACTAGAGGGCATAGGTTCAGGGTGAGAGGGGAAAGACTTAAAAGTGACCTTAGGGGCAACATTTTCATGCAGAGAGTGGTGCGTATGTGGAATGAACTGCCAGAGGAAATGGTGGAGGCTGGTACAATTGTAACATTTAAAAGGCATCTGGATGGGTAAATGAATAGGAAAGATTTAGAGGGATATGGGCTGAAAATGTGTTGCTGGTAAAGCACAGCAGGTCAGGCAACATCCAAGGAACAGGAGAATCGACGTTTCGGGCATAAGCCCTTCATCAGGAATGAGGAAAGGGTGTTCAGCAGGCTAAGATAAAAGGTAGGGAGGAGGGACTTGGGGAGGGGCGTTGGAAATGTGATAGGTGGAAAGAGGTCAAGGTGAGGGTGATAGGTTAGAGTGGGGTGGGGGCGGAGAGGTCAGGAAGAAGATTGTAGGTTAGGAGGGCGGTGCTGAGTTCGAGGGATTTGACTGAGACAAGGTGGGGGGAGGGGAAATGAGGAAACTGGTGAAATCCGAGTTCATCCCTTGTGGTTGGAGGGTTCCCAGGCAGAAGATGAGGCGCTCTTCCTCCAACCGTCGTGTTGCTATGGTCTGGCGATGGAGGAGTCCAAGGACCTGCATGTCCTTGGTGGAGTGGGAGGGGGAGTTGAAGTGTTGGGCCACAGGGTGGTTGGGTTGGTTGGTCCGGGTGTCCCAGAGGTGTTCTCTGAAGCGCTCTGCAAGTATATGGGCCAAGTGCTGACAAATGGGACTAGATTAATTTGGGAAATCTGGTTGGCATGGACGAGTTGGACTGAAGGGTTTGTTTCCATGTTGTACATCTCTATGACTCTATGCAGTTCCAGTGACAATTATCACTGGGGATTCCTGCAGTACCAGCAGTGCCCTCAGCTGCTGGTGTCACTGTTGTACTGCTGGCCATTTGATTAGCCCTCATCAGGTGGGGGCAGAAGTCACACTACTGGACAATTAATGCCCCAAAGAATGTTAATTTTGCTGCAGGCAGTTGCACTGGGCAGAAGCTGACCATTTGTTTTTTTTAGAATGCTGACCGGGAGTCCACATGGGGGCAGATAAACATAGAGATCTAAAAGCTGGTATCAGTGATGCTACCTTTCCCCATACTAGTCCTCACAGACCTCAAACAATTAAAAATCACTAAACTGATGAAAATCTCCCTAATTACACAATTAGTACCATTGTAAAAAAGCCGTGAAAAACTTACACCATGTTAAATGATGTGTAGCTAGACTTATAACAGCTTACTCGTAAGAATTATTGATGAAAAGCCAATCTATTCCTGAAAAACGTATTGATATTTCGGAGATGTCAGACTTTTCTATTATGATGCACTAAATTCCCATATATTTAAAGTAATATTTTCTCTGGGTGAAAGTGAGGACTGCAGATGCTGGAGATCAGAGCTGAAAAATGTGTTGCTGGAAAAGCGCAGCAGGTCAGGCAGCATCCAAGAAGCAGGAGAATCAACGTTTCGGGCATAAGCCCTTCTTCAGGAATGAGGAGGGTGTGTCAAGCATGCTAAGATAAAAGGTAGGGAGGAGAGACTTGGGCGAGGGGCGTTGGGAATGCGATAGGTGGAAGGAGGTACAGGTGAGGGTGATAGGCCGGAGAGGGGTTGGGGGCGGAGAGGTCAGGAAGAAGATTGCAGGTCGAGAAAGCGGTGCTGAGTCCGAGGGTTGGGACTGAGATAAGGTGGGGGAGGAAATGAGGAAGCTGGAGAATTCTGCATTCATCCCTTGTGGTTAGAAGGTTCCTAGACAGAAGATGAGGCGCTCTTCCTTCAGGCATCGTGTTGCCATGGTCTGGCGATGGAGGAGGCCAAGGACCTGCATGTCCTTGGTGGAGTGGGAGGGCGATGTTAAAGTGTTCAGCCACAGGGCGGTTGGGTTGGTTGGTACGGAGTGCCCAGAGGTGTTCTCTGAAACGTTCCGCAAGTAGGCGGCTTATCTCTGGGTGTCTTGTTACGATGTCCCAACTTCTACTTTCATCTCTTATGTATATCCCAATCATTTGTTTAATTAAATTTTAGTTAGAAGTGAAAAACTGAGAGCATTTTTACTGCCATACATCTGAAATAAAAGCAGAAAATCCAGGAGAGACATAGCATTAGAAACTGTGCAGAGAGAAACAGAGTTCACACTTTGTGTCCAAAGATGATTCTTCGGGACTTACAGACCTTCGCCCTGGTTCCCTCTCCAAGGTGTTGCCGTACATTTCTCCAGCACTTCTGGATTTTTATTATATAATTTATTGCTAGTTTGTTGCCTGTGAGAATACTTACATATGATTGGTTTCCTACCCTAATAACATGATTGATGCATAACTGGACATCCTTTAACTTGGTGCCCGATTCAGACTGATTCTGGTGAGGGAGATATCCACTGAGATCACTAAATCTCCTTTGCATCCAGCAAGTCCAGTTACTCCACAGATGTAACATTTGGACCTGTTTTTTTTTCCCTGTGACTTATTTTGTTTGAGGTTCATTAGCTTTACTCTTGTCTATTATCCCTTGTGTCATAAAACACAGTTAAGTAACATGAGTGAATCCATATCATCTATCCCTTGCATCATTAAGGTGTCTGTCACATCCCCTATCCATCTGTTTGCCCTCCAGTAACATGTGTGCAGTTTTCTGAGTCTCTGTTTGCATGGACACACAGGATGGATTTTAAAGGGTAATGGGTGCCCTGGCCCCTCCAATTTAAAAGCTGATCAGCATCTCGCCAACATAAAGTCTGGCAGCCTGTGGCCATTATATGCAGGGATTGACCTTAATTGGTGCAGAATGGGATTTCGACCCCTCAGGGACAAGAGAGTGGCCAATCAGTCTGATAGTCCCAGCAGCGCTGGAAGACTGCAGTGGTCACTGATGGGATTACAACCAATCCCCACAAGCAGTGAAGATGTCTCCAGTAATCCAGGGGTCTAGGGCAGACACGGACAAGAATACCACAGTGGCTGAGAGTGTTGAGGGCAGTGGTGGGGGTGGGTTAGATTTGAGAGGTGAATGGGATTCAGGAAAAGGAAGGTACCCATTTTGGGAGACAGGAGAATTCTTACAATGGCAGGAGAGGAAACCCCAGAAGAAGCATCTGCCCTTTTAGCCTGACAGCAGCCCACAACGTGAAAGGCAGTCAGGCTGGCTACATCTTGCATTCACTGTCCCCTGCCTTGCACACCATTGCAGTGTACTAATGCTCCTAAGTGGCTGAACTGCCCAGTTCAGGGAACTCACTGAGCCGAATGACAGGCTACCTGATCGCCCTAATATGGGGGGTAGGTTGGGGTGGGAGCAGAGTCGGGAAGGTGTAATACCAGATAGCTGCTTCATTCCACTGGCCCTATCAACTTCACACCACCAACGTGATGGGGGCGAACCCCAGCCGCAAGTCTTCAGCATTCTTGTCACTCACCTATGAGCTTACTCCAATTAATTAATATCAATTTTTTGCAAATTATTTGACCAGCAAATTATTCAGAGTAAATGGTTCTAGTTTTAATCTGCCTTTGTTTGAATCAGAGAATGCATGAAGACATCAAGGTCCTGAGTAACCATTTTGCAGTTTTGCTAATGACCATCTGTTTCTTGGGTATGTATGCTTCATGCTTGCTATGGTAATAAAACATTACATTTAATAAAGCCCCATTGGAATCTATCTGCTATTCTTTGGACTATGTATTTCTGACCAGCTGGAGTACTGTCAATCACATTCATAACATTCACGGAACAACACGGTTTTGACATCAGTAAATTTATAAGCTATATTCTGCATGATGCTCCACCACGAACTGTATTCTACATAATAGGACACTGCAGCACATCCCTGAGAATCATTACTAGTTACTGTTTCCCTGTCAGGACAGTTTAATACAGTAATTTACATTACTTTGCTGAAGTTTAATCTTCAGGCATTGCAGAGAGAATGTTATCAAAGCCTGTTCCAAAAATACACAAGTAAATTATATTCATTGGATAGCCCACACGAGATAATTCAGCTGTCTCCTCACAGAACATTTTTAAATTCATGATTCATGAGCTATGCTTTCTAAGATCGAGCTGGTCATGCCTTACAGCCTATGAACTCCTTGGACAATCACTGCTGCCATCTTTTATCGTGCTCTGAGGCACTTTCCCCATAATGTGTAGTCTGCTAACATTGCCTACAATTTCCAAGTTTATATCTAGGTTCTATTAGATATTGCATTAACGTTCATCTTTATTCCAAGGATTTGTTCCAGTCCTTGCCTTTATACAGTTCTTAACACCGTTGGGCAGGTCTTTGGTGCCTGTGTCGGCAAGGCAAGCAGGCAGAGAATTTCCCTAAGCGAATTTCACTCTGAGATCAGTATTCTCAGCCACTTTTCTGGAGCCCAGGTCCAGCAAGAACTGGTTACCCATCTGGACTGGCTGAGAGCAGGCAGTTAGTTTGTTAACTCAGAAGCTATTAAGGTTGTTGATGAGGTCCTGACTGGACTTTTCCCATTCTTCTGCCAATCTCCTCACACAGATGACACATGGTTAGAGGCAGCTTCCTGGTGCTGGAGGATCCATATCTCCAGGATCATTTGGAGGACCCGCAGCCCCTCTTACTCCCACCAGCTCCACCTGTTTGGCCACGGACACGAATGCAGACTGCCAGGGAGGGGGCATAATGATGGCTTGGTAGTGGGAGCTATTTCTTCCATTTTTAAAGGTGTTGTTGAAAGAATTGCCCTTCTCTCTGTTACTTGATATCGTAGGATGCAGCTCCTTCAATACTGGAAGGCTCCTGGTGGCCCTGAAACTTCAAGAGTGCGCTAAGAAAGGGCAAGGCAGTGACCAGTCTCTGCCCATTACTTGATTGCCAGTGAGCTGATCTTTTGTCACCTGGTTACATGATTGGCCAACGTAAAAATCCAACTCCATCTTTAATGAATCACTACATCGTTGCTGTTGACAATGGAGAAGGTCACAATTCAGAAAGGTCTATCCAATTATTGACTAACGTGCTGTAATGAAGAATATTGCTATTGGTACAGTTGGATACATGAGGAAACTGCTCTCATCCCATTTGAGAGAGCTGCTTTGTTTGATAGAGATAAAAAAGAGAGTTAAACCCTGCTCAGGCATGTTATGACAAACCTCAATAGCAGGTGAGATTTGAACCTGGACCTTCTAGCCTTGAGGTATGGACATTACCAAAGGTCCACTAGAAAGAAAATCTGGGAGAGTGTAGTAATATTGCCTTTGAGACAAGGTCACAGATTGAACACAATTATTAAATGTTCATTCAGCTCATTTAGTTGAGGTATTCTACATAAGGGTAAGACTGTGTTGCAAAGGTTATCATAGATGCTGCTTTCATTAAACTGCAGATGAAAAACAAATACATTATGTTTTTAATTATTAAAAAAGATTAGTTATATTCTGCAGTCGCCTGTGCCAGATGCATCGACGTACTTTATGTCACCTAAAGGACTAGAAATTAAAACAATGGCTTGAAAGAGACTTAATCTTGTTCAAAGTATTCAATTATTGCACAATAATGAGTCTTGAATAAACTATCAGAAAATTGTATTATCATTCCATCTGCGGTTACGGCAGGGTATTACAGCAATGGGATATCTCAAATGTGAGTTCAAACATTAAAATGAATTGAAGATTAAAAATCTAATTAGGCAACATGAATAAAGTATGAGAAGAAAAAAGGCCTTTAATACTGTTTTGCTCAGCAGTGGGGGAGTGTTTTACAGACATTTATTCACAGTGAATATGACCTCTGTGGGAAGTAGCAAGCTTTTTCAATCCATTACAGTAATCAGTCTAAAGACTAATGGTACTTTTCTAATTCAGACTGAACATTGACCATAGAAGTGCCAAAGAGACACTGTGAGTTGATATTGTTATATTGGCAAAACTGTTTGTCCTCCCTGGTTTTTTCCTTTTGATTGCACTTGAGAAAAGTGCTTGATCAACATGTTATTACGTTGTGCAATATTTAACTCCATGTTCAATCTAAAGGTACTTAATCGATACTTGTGATGAATTCTGATGCAACATTAAGATATATCCAAGGTGCTCTTTCTGTCTTCCACATCAGTTTGATAATTTCAACTTTAACCAAGTGGGCATCTTTTGAAAGCACAGCAGCTTGTAAAAGGACCATTAGGATAACATTTAAATATCTACCATGGAACCTGAGACTGAAGAAATTCAAATTGAAATCCAAAAAGAGTTTAGCAGATCTGAAGGTAAAGTAGGTCTCACTTGTCAATTCAGTGCTGTGCAAGAACAAGCATCTAATTATGGAATAGCTTTTACAATTTCAGTGTGCTTTTCCTGGTTCTCTTTGAAGTTGGTGTGCTTGCAATCATTGTTTTCCACATTACAAGCAGCTATGAAATAAAGTGTAATTGATCTTCTGTAATGTTGGTAGAGTAAATAGTATTGGCCAAAGGACAGATTACAGCGGCTTGCCTTTCTTTACTTATTACCATGGGATGTCCAACTTTCCCTTGAAGAGGTGAATGAGGTCTTAGCGTAACATCTCATTCACCTCTGACAATCCATCTATACAGCACTGGAGGGAGGATTATG
This sequence comes from Chiloscyllium plagiosum, assembly GCF_037043375.1. Taxonomy (NCBI): domain Eukaryota; kingdom Metazoa; phylum Chordata; class Chondrichthyes; order Orectolobiformes; family Hemiscylliidae; genus Chiloscyllium; species Chiloscyllium plagiosum. The sequence continues at coordinate 15,192,374 of NW_028270174.1, forward strand.
TGCTCAACTCAGACCACTGGAGTTCAGCTTCTAAAAGCTGGACTGCTGCCAAATGTACCAAAGTGATGCTCAAGGGAGCAGCAGATACATTGGGCAGTATTTCTGCAAGTGATAGGAATATTTCCTGCTGGCTGTAAACCCAGTGAAACCTCCGGGGAAGGTCTGCCATTATAAATTGCTTCTCAGAAACTTAAGAAGCCCATGGTGGCCTTCCCTCATATCTTGAGAGCTTGGGGGTTGGAATTCCCAATGACCAAATGCTGCCATTGCAGGCAGCACCAGCACACTCACTAGCCATGTACCCAGGGCATGGACTAGGACCTTTGAGGTTACCCAGGTCACAGGTGAGTGACGGGTGGAATTCAAGTTTGGTCAAAGGAGGAGGGTGGGTCAGTATCAAGGGCAAGGAGAGGATTCTCAGTACAGAACCCCTGCTCCATGCCAGCGATTAAGCACTGAGTGCTTTTAAACATGGGACACCTTTCCCACTCCAGGCTTTTCAGTTTCCATCACCTGCCACACCTATTTCTGGCAGTTGAGGTAAGATCCTCAAGTGAGCTTTATTTGTCCTCCGAAGAACCTCAATTGACAATGGAGTGGGAAGGCCACTAATGATATCTTGGGGAGAGCCAGGAAAGCGATGGGGGGATCCACACCCATATTCTCCACCTGACTATATGTCCCCTCATATCAGGGGAAGATATTAAATTCCACCCCCTATTAAGTCAATTTATTTTTAAGGGAAATTTATCACACAAGCTGGAAGAACAACATCTCAATTTTTGCTTGGGGACCCTGCAACCCTCTAGACTCAATGTCAAATTCAATCATTTTAGGGAGTGAACTCTCCCGTATCCTAGCCCCCTACCCCACACATCAGGTCCTGTTATCACATAGTCTGCCATTACACCCTACCTGTTGTTAGCCACTCTTTGGGTTCTATCTCCACCTATTCTTTACTCTTTACCACTTCCCCCCACCCTAACTTTTGCATAGAAACCAACATTTCCCTAGCTACCATCATTCCTGAGAAAGGGTCACCGGACCCAAAACATTAACTCTGATTTCTCTGCACAGATGCTGCCAGACCTGCTGAGCTTTTCCAGCAATTTGGCTTTATTCCTGATTTCCAGCATTCACAGTTCTTTCGGTTTTTAAACTTATTGAGATCCTGGATGAGCATTTGGAAAGGCTCCCAGAGTAGGAAATTAAGTGGTATTGATGTCGGTGGTGAATATCAGGCTTATATGAAAGCATGCTTACACTTACTGACTGAAAACCTCCAATTCAATCTTTTAAACAAGACGAAAATAAAACAAAGAATTACGGATGCTGGAAATCTGACTCAAAAACCGAAATTGCTGGAGAAACTCAGAAGGTCTGGCAGCATCTGTTGAGAACTGAACAAGGGACATGGGACTCAAAATGTTAATTCTGCTTTCCCTCCACAGATGCTATCAAGCCTGCTGAGTTTCTTCAGCAATTTTTGTTTTTGTTTAAAAGAATATTTATAGCCACATCTCAGTGAGCAGAGATCTCGATCAAAGATAGCTGCATCTTTGCATCCCTCTACATTCCTGATGACGGGCTTATGTCCAAAATGTTGACTCTCCTGCTCCTCAGATGCTGCGTGATCTGTTGTGCTTTTCAACTCCTTCCATATTTCTATCATATTTCAAATGGAAGTAACCTTCATGCAAATTACATCCAATAATAATTGCTTTGCAAGTCTATAAATGGGGCCTATCACCTACACCATTAGCGAAGCATTCTCCTGGGTACTTAACTGGGTGGAGCCAAACTATTTAACAAAATCATTTGGGAAATGGGACTATGGCTATGAAAGGAATGCAAAATCCTTTTGTGTAGGTCAGGCAACTCTAGTCATGACAATATTTTGGTCATGGGACTGTTGGAGAGGTAAGGTTGTGTGACAAGCCAACTAGCCCTTTTTGTGCGTGCGCACGTGGTGTGTGTGTGTGGGTGTGTGTGTATCTGTGTGTCACCCCAATTTTATTTTCTGCAGGACAAATACATGAGATGCAGAAGGAGCAAGATCACCAGACAACTTGTAAGCTTGAATCTCTGTTTGCAAAATTTGACTATCTCAGTGCTCCAGACAGTGAACTTACAAAGAACTCATCCCAACAGCGGCTGTCTCCAGAAGAAAAATAGATAAATCATCTGGGTATCTCTTTACAGTGCCTCATACTGAAAACAGCATGATCACCAAGTTTAGCCAAAATATTTCTTTTAAACTTAGATTATGTTTAGTACAAAAACCAACTAATCCTTTTTTCTTTACTAAAACCCACGAAAACCTGTCTGGTTGTAAGTATGATGATCACTGCTGTAAACATTTAAACATTGACAGAATTGCAGGTATATCCATCCCCCAAAAAACCTGAGCAGGTCTGGCAGCATCTGTGGAGAGAAATCAGAGTTAACGTTTCAGTTTGAGTGACCCTTCCTCAGAACTAAGTTCGCAGTTTTTCCAGCAATTTCTGTTTTTGTTTCTGATTTTTGGCACCCATAGTTCTAACTGTTTTTATTTTAAGAAATACTGTTTCAGTCAAAAAAAAAGATCCATTTAAACTGCTCTTCAGCTAATAGCCACACTTCAGATAAGATTTAGAGTCATAGAGATGTACAGCACAGAAACAGACCCTTCAGTTCAACTCATCCATGCCAAGCAGATATCCTAAATTAATCTATTCCCATTTGCCAGCATTTGGCCCATATCCCTCTAAACATTTTCTATTCATATACCCATCCAGATGCCTTTTAAATGTTGTAATTGTACCACCCTCCATCACTTCCTCTGGCAGCTCATGCCACCTTCTGTGTGTAAAATGTTGTTCCTTAGGTCGCATTTAAATCTTTCTCCTCTCACCCTAAACTATGCCCTCTAGTTTTGGACTCCCCTAGCCTTGACTATTTACCCTATCCATGCCCCTTATGATTTTATAAACCTCTATAAGGTCACCCCTCAGCCCCCGACGCTCCAGGGAAAAAAGCCACAGCCTGTTCAGCCTCTCCCTGTCGCTCAAACCCTCCAACTCTGACAACATCCTTGTAAATTTTTTCTGAACCCTTTCAAGTTTATCAACGTGGGCAGGCAATGGCCTAATGGTATTATTGCTGGACTGTTAATTCAGAGACCCAGGTAATGTTCTGGGGACCCAGGTTTGAATCCCACGTGAATTCATTGTTGATCATTAGGGAAGTACCCCTCTGGGTCACTAATGTTCTTTAGGGATGAAGACAGCCATCCTCACCTGGTCTGGCCTACATGTGACTCCAGAACCAAAGCAAGGTGGTTCACTGTTAACTCCCCACTAGGCAATTAAGGCTGGGCAATAAAGGTTGGCCTGGACAGCGAATGTCCTCACCCTGTGAACAAATAAAAAAAACCCTTTCCTACAGCAGGTAGACCAGAATTGAATGCAGTATTCCAAAAGTGGCCTAACCAATGTCCTGTACAGCCACAACATGACATCCCAACTCCTATACTCAATGCACTGACTGATAAAGACAAGTGTACCAAACGCCTTCCTCACTACTCTGTCTACCTCAAATCCTCCTTCAAGGAACGATGAAACTGCACCCCAAGGTCATATTTTTCATGAAAGGTTGCTGGAGCCTGGAAATTCAGGGGGACAGTAGGACAGAGCAATTGCAGTTTGGGTGAAATCTCGTGGTCAAAAACTATGCAAGTGTTTTTGAATTAGCTTGTTAGAATGTAGATCATTCCCTTCTCAATGAGTTCTGTGTAAACTACAACAGAACTATAAGTTTCCTTTATCTGTTCCCTGCAAAGGCTAATGTAGAATCCATGTCTCCAAACAAAGATTGTGTGGGACGTTATCAATTTGGTGGAGGTAGTGTAACTTCAACATTAACTCTTGAAGTACCATTCTACAAAAAGTCAGACTGCCTGTCCACCACCTCCCTCCCACCCCTGACCTGTCTGAAACTTAATGTGGGAGGCCAAAGGGATATAGTTCATCTCTTCCACCTTTGGGCAAATTGACATTCTTCAGTATTTTTTAATTCTCTTGTGGGATGTGGGTGTTACCAGCATTTATTGCCCATCTCTGATTGCGATTGAGAAGGTGGTGGTGAGCTGCCGTTTTGAACTGCCACTGTCCTGTATGTAGACAATGCTTTTAGGGAGGAAACTCCAGGATTTTGAACCAGCAATATTGAAGGAACTGTCAGAATGGTGAGGGGCCAATTAACAGTAAGTTAACAGCGGTTTCCATCCAAGCTAGTATTTTACCTGTGAGGGGTACAACAATAGGTAGCATCCCATGCAGCCCAGGCACTCTGGCAACAATAGCTGACCAGGACGGTACTATACAAGTAAGGGTCTTTCAAGTCTGATCTGAGACACCTCTTCCCCAAGCTAATCCTCCCAACCTCTTGAACCCAATCCCGAAAACACTTATTGCCCTTTCTGAGACCTCCAAGCCCTGAATGTACCTGGGCTCCTGGGCCAGCTGAAACAGCATGTAATCCGTGCAGTGACCACCATTCCTAGATGGTGCTGCTGGGGAGACAAGAGCTGGCAGATATCATATTAGTCATCGATTCTCTGAATCAAGATTTCCTCATGGGATAGGGGTGGACTTCTTGCCTTAAAGCAGATAGTGCCACTCCCAGTGCTAAACTACAGTGGGGTAATTGAGGGTATCGTGGATGGGCACAACTCCAACTTTTTAAGTTGGCAAGTGTTGTGAACTATGATGCTTGGTAAAACTCCGAGCCCATAGAATCCCTACAGTGTGAAACCAGGCCATTCAGCCCATCCAGTCCATGCCAACCCTCTGGAGAGTGTCCCATCCAGCCCCCATCCCATAACCCTGCATTTCCCATGGCTAATCCACCTAGCCTGCACACCTTGAGCAATTTAGCATGGCCAAATTGCCTGGCTTGCACATCTTTGGACCGTGGAAGGAAACTGGAACACCTGGAGGAAACCCACACGGATACAGGGAGAATATGCAAAGTCCACGCAGACAGTCATCTGAGGGTAGTATAAAACCAAGGTGCTGTGAGGCAGCAGTGCTAACCACTGAGCCACTCCTGAAGCTCTTCGTCCCTGTGGGACAGTATGATCAAGATCAAACAATCTCAGTTCTAAGCAATTAGCTCCTGGATTGCAACCATCCAACTCTGCTGCATCCAAAGAAGAGTAACTTTCCACCTATACCCCCAGTCCAGTGCTAACGTAAAGGCAGTTTTGTGCTATTAGTCCAATTGTGCTGTTTATGAACACGGATATAAGCCATTTTTCCCATCAAGGTTGTGCTAGCATTTTTCTGAACATAGGCCATGCATTCCATTCCCATTCTGATATTCATGTTGTGTAATCTTCTTTCTCCAGCATTCTTCTAACTCACTTTTAAATCTGTTTTTGTGAAAGGGGCAAATGAAATGTGAAATGAAGGAAAGGGAGAAGCATTGGAGGAAGAGACAGAATGTTCTTGTAACTGAGCCTCCATACTTCCAGGCTGTCTCCATTTAACCTGCGACCTTGTAATGCATTGAAATTTGCAATGCACATTTTGTCCATTTGAGGCTCCCACATATGCCTGTACCAGCAGAGGGAGTCTACGAGATCTGTCTACTGACAGATCCCTGTTTAATAACTTATGCAGTTATAATTTAAAAGGTTTCTGGCTGAATATACAGTTCCTGCCGCAAGAACTTGACAAATCTTACCTGGACCTGTATGGAAGTGGGTATATCTACCACCTACCATTGTTAAGTCATCCCCTTCCTCCAGCAACATCGGTCTGAGCAAAGCAGCAAACTGTTCCTGCAATAGCAGCTTTAAGCTGTCCATTGGCCTTCCTCCACTGCATTTATAGGGCTTTAAATTTTATGAGATGGGACACAATCTCCACCAGACGGGATTTGTAATAGTAACTCCAGCGGCAGCTTGCAATGTTACAGAATAAAACATTCTGTATTCATACACCTTCTGTTGATTTGTCTTTTCTTCAGCTGTTAGAGCACAAAGGATCGTTTGTAACTAGCCTTGTTCTTTACATTTACCAGCAGCTAACCTCCATTTCCTCCCGTAACTGTGTGGAAACAGCATAGTTTTTCTCAGCTTGCACAACAGAATTTTCCACACAACAAAGGACAGGAGGAGGACATCTTGTATATCCTGTACACATGTTTTCACAGAGTCATCAATTCGCCTTCATCTGAACAGTGTCCGAGTGAGCATCCAAGAGCTCTGGGGTCCCAGCAAGGAGCTTTATGGGACTGGGGCAAAGGTTCACGTTTGGGCTGCAACAGGATATAATTATAACATTCCATCCAGTAAGACCACACCAAGAATGGAGAGCTTGTTTATAAAAAGTCTTCAAAAGCAATGCATTAGCTAGGACAGATTTTTGGGAGGCAGGAGGGAGACTGAACCGACACAAATCTTTGCTGTCTTTTTGGATGCAGCAGCCAAATTGCCCCTCCACATCAGCCTAACACCAGGCAAAGCTTGACCAAGAGGGCAGGTGCATGACCTGCATTGCAAAACTCTGGGGATGCATAGACTCAGTGATGTAACAGTAGAGTAACCAAGGCCACTGTAGCTGATCCAACACAGGAACACTTAGTGGGAGACAGTGCAGTTATGGTATTGGGGTCATTGGGCTCATAATCTAGAGGTCCAGGCTAAAGGGGTAGTTCTGAGGAAGGGTCACTTGAGCCAAAACATTAACGCTGATTCCCCTCCACAGATGCTGCCAGACCTGCTGAGTTTTTCCAGCAATTTCTATTTTTGTCTAATGAGGTAGTAGCCTTAGTAATGTTGACTATGAAACTATCATCAATTGTTGTGAAAAGCATTTAGTTTACTAATGTCCTTTAGGCCTACATGTGAGTCCAGACCCACACAAAGTCATTGACTCTTAACTACCTTCTGAAAGGTGCATTAGGCCACTGAGTTCAAGGCAATCAGGAATGGGCAACAAATCATGTTGCCCACATCCCATGAAAGAATAAATAAAGGACATCAAGATTATCATCAACATGCCGGGAGTGAGGGGAGTTCACCACTATGAAATGTCCCTGCAATATCCCAACGTGATTTATGAATTCACTGCACTTGAAGGGATTTGAAATGTGGTCCAAGTAGGTGCTAAGGGGCTATGTATAAAAAATTATTTTTACCCGGTCTGCCAGTAAACTTTATAAATAGCAAAATGAGTTGTTCAATCTAGCTAGTCTCCCAGAAGTTGATGACCCCCTCTGTTTACAAGATATCAAAGTTTCTCCCAGCCACATACCCGCTGAAATAATAAGACAAGACCACCTAGATTTCATAATCTACCCACTGAGATAGTGACCATTTAAACCTGCTCAAATCCTATTAGCAGGAGAAGCAACTTCAAGTGCTGCACTTCAGAAGCTGCTTCATAGTCACAACCCATGTTGCAATTTACTCAGGAGCATCGGCAGGAAGCATGATGCTAATCAACATCATTTTGCAGCAATTAAAAAAAACAGGCTGGATTATTCACATCTGACCTTTCGACAGCTGTTTATTGATGCCAATGACAACAAGAACATTGGAAGAGACCCACAGGGATTATTCAGGTTCCAGCTGTTGGCTCGGATGATGCCACACTTGATATTTGGAAGATGTAATTGTTGGGAAAGCTATAGAAAATAAGAAGTGTTTCATGAAAGGAATGTTAGCAGGTCCATCCATGAGCAAAGCACTAGTAAAGATGACCTTTATTTCAAACCTAGAATCCCTATAGTGCAGAAAGAGGCTATTCAGCCCATCAAGTCAACACTGACCCTCTGAAGAGCATCCCCACCCAGACCTACTCCACCTCTTCAGCCTTCCATGGAATTTTTACATGGCTAACCCCCTAACTAACATGTAAATCCCTGGATACTACAATCCAATCTTTAGCATAGCCAATCCATCTAACCTGTACATCTATGGACTGTGGGAGGAAACCAGAGCACCTGTTGGACACCCACACAAACACAGAGAGTACATACAAACTCTACATAGACAGTTGCCCAAGGCTAGAGTTGAACCCAGATCTCTGGTGCTGACCACTATGCCACTGTGCTGCCCCCAATTGGCTTTATTATAGGTTTGGATTAATTCTCCAAATGGTAAGAAGATTACCTAGTCACAACATTCAATCACTCATTGACATCAAATAAAGAATGTAGGAAGAAAGTTCTGCTTGAGTTTATGGAGTAGAAATGCAGAATATTTCAAAAGCTCCTTCTATAGGCAAGTTGACCCAGTGAGTCATGAGTAAAGTATGTAGTGTGATGGTATTTTAGTGAATTGGATAGTTTTATTTAAATTTTGAACTATGTATTAACTTATTGATTAAGGCATTACCCTCAGAAATTAACCAGCAAATACTTTTCATGTAAATTGCTGAGTTGAAGCAATGCATTACATGTATATGATCCTTCTGGCTGCAAATAATTGAATATTGATATATGTAGCTTTCAATGCATGTACATTTGTCACTCTGCAAACATGACAGACAATTCTAAATTGTTTGTTAGTGTAATTCTTTGCAGAGTCAGGATTATCCAGCAAGTTTTGTCTAAATACACATCTAATAAACTGCGTGTGTGTTTTGTAAGCATGAACTGGTTGATTATGATCAGTAGCTTGCTTGTTGCAAGCAACCTAAGGGGTGTGGTGTTTGATACGAGTCTTTGGGATGTACAGCCTAATTACCAAGCATTGCATGGGCACTGACATTCATATACAATACTCACGGTAGGTAGTTAACACTCAGTCATCATTAGCTGGTACATTTTCCTAGGCAGCTCCTGTACAAATCAGCTTGGATTTGCCACCCAACCAAACTGTCTCTCATATTTTGGAAGTGTTGGTTTCTATTTACATTGGATTTTTTTCTAAACTATCCAAACAAGCAATATTCTAGTTCCGCACTACCAAATGACTACCTGTCTATTAAATTTTTAATTTAAATAGTACCTTTAATTTTGAAAAACATTCGCTGCACTTCACAAATAGACAGGACACGTTACCTGGGTCTTTGGATTAACAGGCCAATAAGAATACCACTGGGCCTTCACCTCATGGAGATGCTGACCAATTGGACCGTCTGCATGCCAGCACCACCCAATGGCATGTTGGTCACAGCTGGTACTGCAAGTAGATCGAGAAGATGGTGTTCAGTGATGGACCCAGATGTTCAGAATATCTCAGGATCGAGGCTGAAAGTCCCTGGGGAGGAGAGGGCAAAATGGTGGGGGTGGTGATAGGAGGTTTGATGGAAGGTCAGATGGAAGAAGGTAATGTTAGGGAAGAGGCATTCAGTCAGCACAGGGTACTGGTGTGAGAGCACACTCCTATTTTAATGGACCAACAAGGCCAGAGGATGAAACCTGCCAGGCTGTATGTTGAGCCAGTGCAGAGCTCTGATGACGAGACCCTTAGTTAGGCATTAATTACCCAGTTAAGGGCGTTAATTAGACTTTGGGTAGGTGATTCACCCACCTGTAAAATTGTGACAGTGCAGGCTGTGGGTACACTGCTGATGGCATGATGCTCTAAATTATGAGTTTGATTTCTGAATTCTTGTTTCCCTGCTATAGGAAAAGTATGTTAAACTTGAAAGGGTTCAGAAAAGATTTACAAGGATGTTGCCAGGATTGGAGGGTTTGAGCTATAGGGAGAGGCTGAATATGCTGGGGCTGTTTTCCATTGAGTGTCAGAGAATGAGGGGTGATCTTATTGAGGCTTATAAATTCATGAGGGGCATGGATAGAGTGAATAAAAGTTATTTTCCCTAGAGGGCTTAGGTTTAAGGTGAGTGGGAAAAGGCTTATTAGGAACGTAAGGGGCAACTTTTTCACGCAGAGAATGGTGCATGTATGGAATGAGCTGCCAAAGGAAGTGGTAGAGGCTGGTACAATTACAACATTTAAAAGGCATCTGGATGGGTATATGAATAGGAAGGGTTTAGAGGGATATGGGCCAAACGCTGGTAAATGGGACTAGATTAGGTTAGGATATCTGGTCGGCATGGACAAGTTGGACCGGAAGGTCTGTTTCAGTGCTGTACAGCTCTTCACTGTATGACTCTGTGGGTGGACTATAAGGTTCAACTCTACATAAGGGTTCAATTGGATTGACATAGAGAAGGTGTTTCCACTTGCAGATAACAAAAACTAGAAACATAAATAAAATAATATTGAATAAATCCATCGGGAAATCCAGAACAAAATCTTTAGCCTGAAGAAGGGCTTAAGCCCGAAACATCGATTCTCCTGCTCCTTGGATGCTGCCTGACATGCTGCGCTTTTCCAGCAACACATTTTTAAGCTCTGATCTCCAGCATCTGCAGTCCTCACTTTCTCCTAAAATCTTTAGTCAGCAAGCATGTAGAATCTGGAACAAATGACTACAAAGAATAATTGAGGCAAAACCTTTAAAAAGAAGTAAAATAAAGAGATGGGGGTGGGGAAAGGATTAGAAGGTTAGGTTGTTTGTATCTGATGAAGAAAGTGGGAGGAGACTCATGCGGATCAGAAATAGCAGAGTGAATGTTTCCGTGCTCTCAGTATAGTAACACATTGTAATATGTCAACTGCAAGGGACGAAGAAGCTTTGATCTCTGGTTTCTGCTGCTCAGAACTGGGTTATTAGTGGCCATGCTATAATTGGATATGGGTTGAAAAATTAAAATTGAAGTGTGCTCCTGCTCCTTAATCTCTGTTGGAGGTTTTGCATATGTGGGTGATGATATGATCCGGTCAATACCTTACGTCAAGACTCTGCGGGCAGTTGGGTGAGGTACTGGAGGGTTGCCAGTGGCTGTTGAAATTGGCTGTGGAATGAGTCACTACCTTCAGGGAAGGAGTGGAGAGAGAGGAGGAAACGGAAAACAAGTGAACCACCACATATGCTGCCCAGAGTTTCCTCTTCCTAATCTAAGATCTGGACAGTGCATGAACACAACAGGGAGGTTTTTACAGCACATTTTCTTCACACCATCTGGTGCCTCTTCTGCCTTCCGTCTTCCAGCCACTTTCATAGGAATCTGGCTGGTCTCCAGCTGGGAATAGGTTAAAAGATCTCATTCTTAAAGTGGTGCATTGTGGAAGGCCAAAACTGTAAGGTTTCACACCCAACACTGTATTTTCAACTGCAAGCGTCATCCTACTCGGGACAATTAAAAATAAAAAACAGGTGAACTGTATTTAAAAAATGGTTGTTTTATTTGCTTTGATAACAGTTGTTGCACCACAGCTATCCAGGTTTCCGGTGAGACAGTAGGGCAACACAGTGGCTCAGTGCTTAGCACTGTTACATCACAGCGCCAGGAACCTGGGTTAGATTCCAGCCTTTGGGTGACTGTCTGTGTGGAGTTTGCATGTTCTCTCTGTGTCATCTCTGGTTTCTTCCCCAAGTCACAAAGATATGCAGGTCAGGTGGATTGGCCAAGTTGATCTGTCTGTAGTTTCCAGGGATGTGTAGGCTAGATAAATATAGGGTAGATGGCTGGATTGGATGCTCTTTTATAGAATTCCTAAAAGGCCATTTGGTCCAACATGTGCACACCAACCCCCCTGAAGAGTATCCCACCCAGAAGCATTCCTCTACCCTGTTACTCTACATTTACCCCTGACTAATGCACCTAACCTATACATCTCTGAACACTATGGATAATTTGGCATGGCCAATCCACCCTGACCTGTACACCATTGGACTGTGGGAGGAAACTGGAGCACCTGGAGGAAGCCCATGCAAACACGGGGAAAATGTGCAAACTCCACACAGACAGTCGCCCAAGGCTGGAATCAAACCCAGGTCCCTAGCACTATGAGGCAGCAGTGCTAACCACTGAGCCACCGTGCCATCCTCTTTGGAGGGCTCGTGCAGACTTGACGGGCCGAATGACCTCTTTCTACAGTGTAGGGATTCTAATGAACTGATGCCCTCATCCCAACTAGCAAGGAAGTTCCATGGGGTTATTTGGAAGCACAGGGCAATTCTTCTCAGGATCCCAGATAACAGGTATCATTCTTCTCGAGGGCAATAAGCAAAAGATAACAAATGCTGGCCTTCATGTCCTTAGAACAAATTGAAAATAAATCACCAAAAAATGCAACTGCCACTTTTCTACCTGTGGAACCTTGTTATGCGCTAAATTGCCTGTTGCGTTTTCTATTTACAATAGTAATTATAAAACTCCTTCATTTTGTGTAAAGTGCTTTGGGCCATTCTGATGTCATGAAAAGCACTATCCAAATGTGATTCTCTTTCTCTCAAGAGCCATTCCCTGGGTGAATTACTTTGACATGTTTCGATGTGATATGCTATTATCAAAGTATTTGGCCTGATTATATTGCTATGCTGTCAAGTTGTTTCATCATGCATTGGCGGTTTTGTTGCTTGAGAAACTGGATCCACAAGGGGTGACGTATATACTAGATTTTAAAAAGGCTCCTTATGCTTGTCTCTGCAGAGTAAGCACAGTTTTGAATTCGAAATGGACCATCTGTAAAATACATTCTTATTTATTGTCCATTTTGTTGTCTTGCGGTATTCACTGTGTGTCATTTTTGCTATTCAGCTGAAATTATTTATGAATATTACTCTACAGCTGACCTCCAAGAGATATAAGGGGCAACCTGTCTGATATTTCTCAACTTTTCTATAGAAGTGTTTACAGCCTGTATTCTGTTCCTCCCGACTTGGTGTGTCTGAGACTGAGGATTTTGGAAGTTGTGAATGTGCATTTCTTTTTTATTCACTTGTGGGTGTCACTGGCCTGGCCAGCATTATTGCCCATCCCTAGTTGCCCTTGAGAAGTAATAGCGAGCTGTCTTCTTGAACTGCTACAGTCCATGTCTTGTAGATAGACCCACAAAGGCCCTAGAGAGTGAATTCCAGGATTTTGATCCAGCAACACGCCAGGAACAACAATATATTTGCAAGTCAGGGTGGTGAGTGGATCGTAGGGGACCTTGCAGGGGCTGGTATTTCCATGTATCTGCTGCTCCTGTCCTTCTGGGTGGAAGTGGTCATGGGTTTGTAATTTTACATTCTTTCCTGAATTTGGAATGCTGGGGATATCGGGAGGGGGTAACCATGTGCAGGACAGAATATGTAGAGCAATGCTTCCCAAACTGAACTCATTTCAAGATTTTTGTTATTTACATAAATGATTTGGATGCAAGCAAAAGCGGTACAGTTAGTAAGTTTTCAGATGACACCAAAATTGGAGGTGTAGTGGACAGCAAAGAGGGTTACCTCAGATTGCAACAGGATCTGGACCAGATGGAATGTGCAGAGAAGTGGCAGATGGAGTTTAATTAAGATAAATGCAAGGTGCTGCATTTTGGGAAAGAAAACCTATTCAGGATGTATACACGTAATGGAAAGGTCCTAGAGAGTGTTGCTGAACAAAGAGACCTTGGAGTGCAGGTTCATAGCTCCTTGAAAGTGGAGTCGCAGGTAGATAGGATAGTGAAGAAGGCGTTTGGTATGCTTTCCTTTATTGGTCAGAGTATTGAGTACAGGAGTTGGGAGGTCATGTTGCGGCTGTACAGGACATTGGTTAGGCCACTGTTGGAATATTGCGTTCAATTCTGGTCCCTTTCCTATTGGAAAGATGTTGTGAAACTTGAAAGGGTTCAGAAAAGATTTACAAGGATGTTGCCAGGGTTGGAGGATTTGAGTTATAGGGAGACGCGGAACAAGCTGGGGCTGTTTTCCCTGGAGCATCGGAGGCTGAGGGGTGACCTTATAGAGGTTTACAAAATTATGAGGAGCATGGATAGGATAAATAGACAAAGTCTTTTCACTGGGGTCGGGGAGTCCAGAACTAGAGGGCATAGGTTTAGGGTGAGAGGGAAAAGATATAAAAGAGACCTAAGGGGCAACCTTTTCATACATAGGGTGGTACGTGTATGGAATGAGCTGCCAGAGGAAGTGGTGGAGGCTGGTACAATTGCAACATTTAAGAGGCATTTAGATGTGTATATGAATAGGAAGGGTTTGGAGGGATATGGGCCGGGTGCTGGCAGGTGGGTCTAGATTGGGTTGGGATATCTGGTTGGCATGAACGGGTTGGACCAAAGTGTCTGTTTCCATGCTTAATGACTCTATGACTCTATTTGAAAATGGTTGTGATCACTGTGAAAACAGGTTGGGAGGTGCGGAGAGCAGACCTGTGAGAGATGTTGTTAGTTTAGTTGTTGGCAGCTGCTATAACCCAGTCAGAGTTCCATGATGGTCATTGTTGTCTTGGAGCGTATGACCTCGAAACTTCAGCTCGCAATCCCACTTGGGGTCTCAGGTCCCCACTTTGGGAAGCCCTGATCTAAAGTTTAAGGGAACAAGAATGGAAAATTCAGAGGGACATTGACCATACAGTTACCAACCAAGCTAAAATGAAGAAAGACACAATTTGAACAGAAATAAAATTGAGAGAGATGAATAAACAGTGATCAATCTATTGATGGATGTTTACACTTTTGGGCAATTGTACTCTGAGTTGCTCCAGGAAACAGAAATGCTTAGCATGCCCTACTCGTATGTCCAAGTAGGGCTTGGACTGTATCAAATTACTGGACGAGTACATGGAACTATAAACTTTATCCTCAAGAATCCCTACAATGCAGAAAGAGGTCTGTTGGCCCATCATGTCTGCAGTGACCCTCTGAAGAGCATTCCAGCCAAACCAAGCCCCAGACCCCATTGTTGAACGTTTGCACATACCAAGCCAATCCACCTAGCCTGAACATTACAGATAATTTAGCTTGGCCGACCCACCTAAACTGCACATCTTTGAAATATGAGAAGAAACCAGAGCACCCAGAGGACACCCACACAGACCCAAGGAGAACTTGCAAACCCTACATAGATGTTCGCCCGAGGCTGTGATCGAATTCAGGCCGCTGGCGCTGTGTGGAAGCAGTACTAAGCACTATGACACTGTGCCACCCACTATTTCAGTGCTGCCAACAGCTGTTCAAAGGTTGAGAATATATCTCATGACAACATTGATATGAGAAGCCAGCGTGTGATTCTCCATCAATACAAATTGACCCTCAGATTCCCTGTATCTCAATGATAAGGCATACTGGCCATTGATTCCATTCCTCCAAGTGATTTCCTGCTGAGATTGTGAGGTTGGGGTTCGATGGGATGGGTGGGGCAGGAAGGGGTAGGCGGTGGTGTGGTTGTCCTGGGACAGTGTCGATGGAATTTCAGAACCAATGTTTTCAAACAATATAAATTGAAATGATAATTTAAGCCGAGACCTTAATAATCAGAGACCTGCCAATTTTCTTGTTGCAACTTACAAACTTGTTGACTCGTGGGTTCTTTAAGTAAAATATAACAACCAAAGGAAGCATTAGAATAAACACTAACTCTTTGACAGAAGCTGCTCCTTCACAAAATAGGAAGAACTGATGTTGAGATTCACCAAAGAGATGAATGGAAAGGCTAAGAGAACAAAAACATGTAAAAAAAAATTCAAGGTAAAGGTCATTCCATGTAGCTAATACTCTGATAGCATCAACAACTGATAAACAAGTGGAAACAAATAATCAGCAAATCCTGATAAGTGGCTGGATTTTATCAATCATTCCTGAAGAGTTATGGCAGCAATGTCTGAGTGAGATCCACTTGGTTGATGGCTTTCCTTCCTTCAGTCCCAGTGCAGTCCCAAAGCTGGGGTGGAAAGGGTTGAATCATGGAGGCAAGTTGCAATGTCAAGCCTTGTGTTGCTTTGGATGTGGAAAGTTAAGCTGTTTAAGATGATTAGAAGATTTGATAAGATCCATAAAGAGCAGTGATTCCCTGCAAAGGGAAAGCCCAGATCCGAGCGTGCAGGCCACATGTGAGTGATGGTGATAGAGAGTTCCTGGGCAAGGAAATTGGGCATCAAGGGCAGGGCCACGGTGGTCATCAGGTTCCTGCACCTCCAGCTACCACCCCAACATCCTGATGCCGGGTCCCTCAATCAAACTGCAGGTGCCGTTGAATGACTCTTGCCACCGTGTTTGCTAATTGGGATTCCCACACTGTGAGTCTTTCACCCATGGTTGGGTGAATGCCAGCAATGGTGAGGTGAGGCCTTCAGGTTGGCACTTAGTGCCCTCTTAATGGCCTCAACAGGTGGCACGGCAAGAAGGCTATCCACCAGCCTTCCCATTACTGAACAAATTGGAGCAGAGTTGGAGAAACATCCAGATCCCCATTCATCACCATCCTGCATAATGAAATGCACTATCCAAACCAAACATGGCACCGGGAAGGCATTAAATCCCACACTTTACATCTAGAGTCATACAGCACGGAAACAAACCCTTCAGCCCAATGTGTCCATGCTGACAAGTTTCCGAAACTAAACCCGTCCCATTTGCCAGTGTTTGGTCCATATCTCTCTCAACCTTTCCTAATCATGTACTTATCCAAATGTCTTTTAAATGTTGTAACTGTACCTGCGTCCACCACTTCCTCGCACAGTTCATTCCTAACATGAACCACCCTCTGTGTGAAAAAGTTACACCTCAGGTCCCTCATAAATCTTTCTCCTCTCACCTTAAAAATATGCCCCCTCCTTTTGAACTTCCCCACCTTAGGGAAAAGACTTTTGCCTTATCCATGAGGGACCTTATCCATGCCGCTCATGATTTTATAAACGTCTATCAGGTAACCCCTCAACCCAGTCAATTTTTATAACTTATGTCCTCCAGTTCCAGCAACATCCTGATGAATCTTTTCTGAACTCTCTCCAATTCTACAATACTCTTCCTAAAACAGGGCGACCAGATCTGTAAACAGTCCTCCAAAAGTGTCCTCACCAACACCCTGTACAACCTCAACATGCATCAACGACTTCTACTCAAAGGTCTAAGCAATGAAGACACGCATGTTAAATGCCTTCTTAACCACCCTGTCTAACTGTGATGTAACTGTCAAAGAACTATGTTCCTAAATCCCTAGGTTTCTCTGTTCGACAACACTTCATAGGGCCCTGCCATTAATTCTTTTACCGAATGCAATGCCTCATATTTATCCAAATTAAACTCCAGCTGCCAATCCTCAGCCCATTGGCCCAATTGATCAAGATCCCTTTGTAATCTTAGATAAGTTTCTTTACTGTCGACTATACCACCAATTTTGGTGTCATCCGCAAACTTACTGACCATGCCTCCTAAATTATCATCCAACTTTTTTGAAATTTTTATTTTATTCTTTTTCTTTTTCTTCTCCTTGTCCTTTCTTTTTCTCATGCTTATTTCTCTCCAGCATCCATGTCGTGCCTGTGTAGGTGTAGGACACAGTGGGGAAACATCGAGTGCAGAAAATTTTATTTGCATTCCACCACCAGGGAAAAGAAGGAAAAAAATTCACCAGAGCGGCCAGTGACAAGCAGTGCCCCGTTCTTTTAGGGCAAAGCCTGCATAAATGAAAGAGTGAAGGGGATGGCAGGGCTTACCAAACCGTTTATATAAATGACAAGCAAAAGTGGACCCAGCACTGATCCTGATGGAACACCACTGGTCACAGGCCTCCTGTCTGAAAAACAAGCCTCAAGCACAATTAGTGACTTGACATTACCAGCCCTTGGTAAAACGCATGTACAAGCCTTATCTGAAAATTATATAAATGCATTGCCTGAAAGAGAAACACAATTGACAGTACCATTTTAAAGGGATTTGATTATATAAAGAGGTATGTGTGATGCATTCAATGACCGCTGAGTGACTGAGAACACTGTGTAGCTAGAGGTGGACACTAAGGGTGTGGTCAGCAGCAAAACATACAGAAATGTTGTGATAGAATTGGAAAAGAATACTTTCTGGACAGTGTAGAAAGTGCGTTGGACTTCTTTTTGCATGTTTCTATTGTTACGACATGGTGGTGAATCCTTCTGTTTATTAAACCAAACATCCAGAAAAGCTCACCTCACCTTGTAATGTTTTAAAATATGAGGGACAGAGAACTCCCAAATTTCACTATTTAAAGAAAATAATCTCAATTTATTACTTAACTCTAAAAGTGAACATTAAAGAACAACTATTTATAACTCTAAGCCCCCTTTCTATTATCTACCTCCAACTCTATAACAATATACTGATGCAATAAAAAGCAGTTATTACAATTACATCAACTTAATTTCAAAACCACACAGTGGCTGTCATCATTGACTTCTGTCTTCTTCTGGCTGAAGACCTCTCTGGGTCATCTTCTTTCTTTTTATTGTGAAGATATTTCATATGAAAAAGGTACCTTTGATAGAAAGTGTTTTGCTGGCAGTTACATTGTCGATGGCAGTTGGTCTCTCTCTGTCTAACTTTCAAAATGCCTGTTTCTTTATACCTCAAACATTAGATCATCTCATTGGTTTGTGGTTGGCAAAAACAATAAATTCAAACTCAATTGGGTTTTACTATCCTGGGGCATATTTAAACTGATTGGTTCAATTCAAATTGTTGTCAAAACAGCAACCAAAACTCAGGTATCCATTTCACATTCAAATGTTACATGTTTCCAATTTTCCAGTACATTCTGAGACTGCTAGCTAGTCATACAACTGGTGCTTGTAAGGTCTCAGTGCAAAACAGCATTCTCTCTCTCTTAAAGATACAGTGCACGCCTTCAACTTCAGAACACTATGCATCTTTCAAAGAGGCAGCAGAGGTATAAAAAGTTTTCCTCAACATTGTCTGATTCTACCTGATGATTGTTGTTTCTTATTTTATTCATGTTCACAATTCAAGTGTGTTCAGCTGCAGCTCCTGATTTGCCAAATGGAGCAGCTAAATGGACTCACTATAGAGCATCATTGAGGCTGTGATTGCACATTTAATGAGCTGGGCACATCACAAGGAAACACTATGCAGACAGAAAAGTGATGGGTGACCACCATGAAGACTAGTAAGCATCGGCAGGTAGTTCCCTGTGGCCATTTTCCTTTCAAAAGGATATGCTTTGTTGAATGCTGTTGGGGTGGAATGGCCCCTCAGGGTAAATCAACAACAGCAGCCAGATCAGTGGCACCACAACTGGCTCTGTTGTACAGCAGGTAGGGTGGAAGTGGAAGTAAGCAGAAATGATAGGGGACTCAATAGTCAGGGGAGAAAGTGAGGTCTGCAGATGCTGGAGATCAGAGCTGAAAATGTGTTGCTGGAAAAGCGCAGCAGGTCAGGCAGCATCCAGGGAACAGGAGAATTGACGTTTCAGGCATAAGCCCTTCTTCATTCCTGAAGAAGGGCTTATGCCCGAAACGTCGATTCTCCTGTTCCCTGGATGCTGCCTGACCTGCTGCGCTTTTCCAGCAACACATTTTCAGCTCAATAGTCAGGGGCACAAACAGGCATTTCTGTGGCTGCAAGCAAGACTCCAGGATGGTGTAATGTCTCCCTGATGCCTCTGAGCAGGCACTGGATATTCTGAAAGGGGACAGTGAGTTGCCAGATGTCATGGTCCATATTGGTACCAACGACATAGGCAGAAAAAGAGATGGTAGGTATTTAGGGAGTTAGATAGGAAGTTGAAAAGCAGGACTCTATGGTTAGACTCTCAGGATTTCTCCCTAAGCCACATACATGTGAGGCCAGAAATAGGAAGATAATGCAATTGAATGAGTGGCTAAAGAGCTGGTAGAGGATGGAGGGCTTCAGATATGTGGTTCTATGAGATCTCTTCCAGAACAGGAGGGATCTGCACAAAAGAACAAGCTGCACCTGAACTGAAGATGCACCAATATTCTTGCAGGGAGGTTTGTTAGTGCCACTTGGGATGGTTAACTCACGGGATGGAAAATGGAGAGGTTGGTCAGCATGTGGAGTGATTGAGGAGAAGGTAGAGGTGAAGGCAAATATGTCTAACAGGAAGAACAGATAGTCAGGTTCATGAACACGATGATACTGAGAATCTGAAGTGTTTTATTTTAGTGCAAGAAATAACAGATAAGGCAGAATAGCTTAGAGCCAAGATTAGTACATGGAACAATGCAGTTGTAGCCATTACAGAAACTTGATTGAGTGAAGGGTAGGACTGGCAGCTCAACGTTCTCGGGTTTCAGGTGAGATAAAGAGGAATATAAAATGGATGGGGGAGTTCCATAACCGATTAAGAAGAATGTCACAGCAGCACTAAGAGAGGACATCTTGGAGGGCCTCATCCAGAGTGGCCTTATGGGGAGAACTCAGGAATAAGAAAGATGCAACCACTGTGTTGGGATTATACTATAGACATCCCAATTGCCAGTGTGAGAAACAAAGGAACAGATATGTAGGCAGATTGTGGAAAGATGTAAATGCAACAGGGTTTTTGTTGTGGGTGAGTTTGACATGAAAGTTTAGTCAAAAAGAGAAAGGAAGCTCATTTAAGGTTTAGGAAACTGAAATCAAACACGGCCCTTGAGGAGTATAAGAGGAAGTTTCTGTAGCTGTGATATCTCTCTGATTAGTAGTGCTACACCCCCTCCTCTTTCTCCCCACTCCCAATCTTTTTAAATGCTCTAAACCCTGGAACATCCAGCAACCATTCCTGCCCCTGAGAAACCCATGTTTCTGTTATGGGCACAACACCATAGCACCAGGTACTGATCCATGCTCTAAGTTCATCACTTTTATTTCTGATACTCCTTGCGTTAAAGCAAACACAATTTAACTGATCCCTTGGTTCCTTCCCAGGAAAATCCTTTCCACGAGCTGGTCTACCTCTTGCTAGTGCCTCATCTGCACCAACTCTCACCTCCGGTATACAGCTCAGGTTCCCACCCCCCTGCCATACTAGTTTAAACCTTCTCGAACTACTCGAGCAAACCTTCCACCCAGGACATTGGTCCCCTTCCAGTTCAGATGCAACCCGTCCTTCTTGTACAGGTCCCACCTTCCCCAGAAGGCATCCTAATTATCTACATATCTGAAGCCCTCCCTCCTACACCAGCTGCGCAGCCACGTGTTAAGCTGTGCCCGCTCCCTGTTCCTCGCATCGCTAAAGAAAGAGGATCTGTTGGGTGTCTGAAAACATTAAGACAGATAGATCTCCATGGCATTGTAGGATCTGTCCCATGATACTCAGGGAGGCATGGGAAGAGTTTGCTGAGACGTTGACAGAGATCTTTGCTTCCTTTTTAGCCACAGGCAAGATCCCAGAAGCATGGTGAAGAGAAGGGAAACAGGCATAATCCAGGAAACGACAGGTTGGGGAGCTTTGCATCAGTGCTGGAGAAATTAATGGAGAAGATTCTCAGGGACAGGATTTGCTTGCAGTTGGAGGAGAATGGACTTATTTGGGTTAGTCAACATGACTTTACTCAAGGGAGGTCTTGTCTTATAAACTTGACTGAGTTTTTATTTAAGGAAGTAACAAAGATAATTGAGGAGGGTAGGGCAGTGGATGCTGTATATATGGAAATTACTCAAGTATTTGACAAGGTCCCTCATGGTATGCTGGTTCAGAAGTTTAAATCACATGGAGCCCATTGTGAGCTGGCACATTAGGTTAAAAAGTGGCTTGGTCATAGAAGACTGAGAGTGGTTGTGGAGGGGTGTTTTTCTGACTGGAGATCTGTGACCAGTGGTATTCTGCAAGGATCTGTCTTGGACCTCTGTTGTTTGTAATTTTATATAAATGTTTTGGAAGAAAATGTGGGTGGTCTCGTTTCTAAGTTTACAGATGACATGAAAGTTGGTGGAGTTGTAAATAGTGAGGACAGTTAACAAATGATATTGCAGGATGTCGATCAATTACAATGTTAGGCAGATAAATGGCAAATGGAGGTTAATCCTAACAAGTATGAGGTGATGCACTTTAGGAGGTCAAATCACAAGGGGAAAGTACGCTTTAAATGGCAGCACCCGTGGCAGCATTGATATACAGAGGGAGTTTGGGGTACAAGTCCATAGTTCCCTGAAAGTGGCAACACGAGTGGATAAAGTGAAAAGAAGGCACACAGCATGTTTGTCTTCATCAATTAGGGCATTGACTATAAAAGTTGGTAAATCATGTTGCAACTGTTTAAGACTTTAGTTGGGCCACATTTGGATTAATGCATACCGTTCCAGTTGCCACACTGTAGGAAGGATATGGAGGATTTGGAAAGGGTGTCAAAGAGATTTACTAGGATGTTGCCTGGATTGGAGTGTATTAGCTATAAGGAGAGGTTAGACAAACTTGAATTGCCTTCACTAGAGTGTCAGAGGCCGAGGGGCTCCCTGATAGAAGCATATAAAATGATGAGAGACATGGAAAGGATGGATAGTCGGGATGTTTTTCCAAGAGTGGAAATGTCAAATACTAGGGGGTATAGGTTTAAGGTGAGAGGGCAAACATTTAAAGGAGATGTGCAAGTGAAGTTTTTTATGCAGGGGGTGGTAGGTGCCTGGAATGGGCTGCTTGGGGAGGTAGTAGAAGCAAATTTGATAGCAAAGTTTCAGAGACGTTTAGACAGATACGTGACCAGGCAGGGGATAGAGTGATACAGAACGTGTGCAGACAGATGAGATTAGTTTATTATGGTTGGCACAGTGGTGGGCCGAAGGGTCTGTTCCTGTGCTGTACGGTTCTGTGTTCTGTGTTCACATAAGAAATTTAATCAGTAGAATGGTAAGCTTTACATTTCCTATTTGAGTGATATAATTAAAAAGTAGTTGGTCCTGAGACATAGCTCTGTTTGTTCTACTTTTATTGATTAATAAACAAGCAGCTTATAATTTAGAATTCACTATGTTGGCATCTGATTCTCGGCTAAATCTATGTGATTCTTGACAGAGAATTTTTAAAGGCATTTTTTCAGGGGATACAGGTATCACTGGCTCGGCCTAAATGTATTGTTTAATCCTGATTGACCTTGAAAGGTAGTGGTGAGCCACAACCTTGAACTGCTGCTGTAGATGGTGTGCCTCCATTTTGTACTGTACAAGCCAGAAATCTGCCAATATCGTAACATTCAGGGAACAGACACTTCCAAGGGGTTGCTACATTTCACTGTTCCGACATGTTTGTTACTTTCAGTCCTGCCTAGCTATAAGGGTGGTACGTAAAGAGGAGGCTGGAAGAACACAGCAAGCCAGGCAGCATCAGGAGGTGGCGAAGTCAACGTTTCGGATGTAACCCTTCTTCAGGACTGGTGTGGATGTAGGGGGAGCTACAGATAAGGAGGGTGGGGTTTGGGTGGGGAGGGGGGGGCGGGGTGGTGAGGTGGGGATAGGCGAACACAGGTAGAGGGTTTGACCTAGTTGGTTGATGGGCAGAATGAATCTGTTAGTAGCTAGAAGGAAGGGTTGGCCAGAGTAATGGAAGGGAGGGGGTGGGGGGGGGGAAGGAGTTGGGAGATTGGAAGGGAGGTTATTTGAAATTGGTAAACTTGAACGTTGAGTCCTCCAGGTTGTAGGCTGCCCAGGCAGACGATGAGGTGTTGTTCCTCCAATTTATAGTCTGATTCGCTGTGGTAACGGAGGAAGTCGAAGATGGTCATGTCAGAAAGGGAATGGGAGGGGAATTAAAATGGGTGGTGACTGGGAGGTTCTGATGGAAACATGCCATGAGGCTTCAGGTGGTGGTTAGTAGCATTGCTTCTTAAGATAGCTCATTATTCTCCAGTTACACATTTTCTTTAGACTTCGAAGATTGGCATATTGATTCTATTCCTGCCAATGTGAGATATCTTCCATGTTCTTCACAAAGGACTTTATTCATACTGGAATAGGTAGTTGATCCATAGCTGTATATGTGGATGGACCTAACTCCATACACTGTAGCAGTTCAAGGATGCAGCTCATTACCGACATATCAAAGGCAATAAATGGATACCCACACTTCCGTGAATGAATTTCAAAATTCATGACTTGTCTTCTTGCTGATATTATGAATGCTTCTTATGCCAAGATAAAAATCACACAACACCAGGTTATAGTCCAACAGGTTTAATTGGAAGCACATTAGCTTTCGGAGCGACGCTCCTTCATCAGGTGATAGTGGAGGGCTCAATCCTAACACAGAATTTATAGCAAACATTTACAGTAACTGAAATTATACATTGAAAAATTGATTGTCTGTTAAGCCTTTCCTCTGTTAGAATACAGTGATAGTTTCACTTCTTTCATGTGTAAATCACAAAACCTTTTTATATAAAAAGTTTTATTCTCGGGTTAGCTGTTAACAATGGTGATAGCTAAACAATATGTTGAAGGTGTTGGCCCCCTGTGTTCTCTGTCTATGCCATGATGTT